>NC_141920.1:31923378-32074894 GCF_057802395.1 Ceratotherium simum simum | reverse complement strand
TGCCCGCTCGCCTGGGCACGCTCAGAGAGCAGCGCGCGTCGCCGGCCCCAGCTCTTCGGTCCGACTCCGCAGCCGGCCTCCGGGAGCCCCTGCAGCCGCCCCGGCTAGCCCCGCTCCGTGCGCGGGCAACCGCGCTCCGCGTCACAGGAATTTGGGCAGGACCCCGACGGGACCGGCGCGCAGGGCTGCACCTGGAGCCCCGCGGCTATGCCCGGAGCCCCTCTCCCTGCCAGTCGCCCGTCCTGCGCCCGGGCCCGGCCCCCGACGGCCGCGCGTTGAGATGACTTTCCGAGACCTCCTAAGCGTCAGTTTCGAGGGACCGCGGCCGGACAGCAGCGCCGGCGGCTCCAGCGCAGGCGGCAGCGGGGGCGGCACGGGCGGCCCGGCCGCCTCGGAGGGCCCGGCAGTGGGCGGCGTGCCGGGGGCCGCGGGTGGCGGCGGCGGCGGCGGCGGCGTGGTGGGCGCGGGTAGCGGCGAGGACAACCGGAGCTCCGCCGGGGAGCCGGGGGGCGCGGGCGCTGGCGGCGAAGTGAATGGCACGGCGGCCGTCGAGGGGCTGGTGGTGAGCGCGCAGGGCGTGGGCGTGGGCGTCTTCTTGGCCGCCTTCATCCTAACGGCCGTGGCGGGCAACTTGCTTGTCATCCTCTCGGTGGCCTGCAACCGCCACCTGCAGACGGTCACCAACTATTTCATTGTGAACCTGGCCGTGGCCGACCTGCTGCTGAGCACCACGGTGCTGCCCTTCTCGGCCACCATGGAGGTTCTGGGCTTCTGGGCCTTCGGCCGGGCCTTCTGCGACGTGTGGGCCGCCGTAGACGTGCTGTGCTGCACGGCCTCCATCCTCAGCCTCTGCACCATCTCGGTGGACCGGTACGTGGGCGTGCGCCACTCGCTCAAGTACCCCGCCATCATGACGGAGCGCAAGGCGGCCGCCATCCTAGCGCTGCTCTGGGCCGTAGCCCTCGTGGTGTCCGTGGGACCGCTGCTGGGCTGGAAGGAGCCGGTGCCCCCTGACGAGCGCTTCTGCGGCATCACCGAGGAGGCAGGCTACGCCGTCTTCTCTTCCCTGTGCTCCTTCTACCTGCCCATGGCCATCATCGTGGTCATGTACTGCCGCGTGTACGTGGTAGCGCGAAGCACTACGCGCAGCCTGGAGGCGGGCGTCAAGCGCGAGCGGGGCAAGGCCTCCGATGTGGTGCTGCGCATCCACTGTCGCGGCGCCAGCATGGGCGCAGACGGGGCGCACGGGATGCGCAGCGCCAAGGGCCACACCTTCCGCAGCTCACTTTCGGTGCGCCTACTCAAGTTCTCGCGCGAGAAAAAGGCGGCCAAGACGCTGGCCATCGTCGTGGGTGTCTTCGTGCTCTGCTGGTTCCCCTTCTTCTTCGTCCTGCCCCTCGGTGAGTGACCGCTCTCCCATCAGCCCCTTCCCTTCCTCCTTGAGCCTGTGGCTGTGCCTTCCTGGCACGCGGACTTGATGGCCCTCCCAGGTGGGGTGACTCTCTACCTGAACATAGAAGGTTGACTTAGTGACCTCCCTGGTCTCTCAGGCAGAAGTGCGTGCGCCACTTTGTGCGGGACAGACCAGAGTGTCTTCATGCTTGCGAGATTTATTTTACAGGCTTCTTACTTTTCTGTTCTTTCCCCTCTTCGTTGCCATTACAAGCCCCAGGCATATTTTTCGCTCCTGACACTTCTAAATATAAAATGTCCTTGGAAATCTGTGTGGGCATCTGCCATAGTATGTGCTCGGCAGTGTATATGCTGTCTACATATTACCTCCTCGCCCTCCCCCCGGGGATATAAATGCCAACCCCCAGAAGTAGATGCACAGAGCCAGTGGACCTCCTTTCATTCATGGCCCACAAGCCCTGGCCCATCAACATGTACATCAGCAGACACCAGGAGCCACCCACCTTCTCCCAGCTTTTCAGTTTGGAAGTTGGCCCCACCCGAAGACCCTCCCCTGCTGGTACCTGTGAATGCCCTGGGCTCTCACTTCTGAAATCTCCTCTTGGAGGTGGGGGTGCTGTGTGGGGGTGAGAAGGAAAGGGATGGGGCAACTTATCAAATGAAAAATTAATGTTGTTCATCATGGTTTCTTAAGTTTACTGAGTCCTTTAGTTCTTCCGGGGAAGTCTCCTATCTCTTTCACAAGAACCCCCGCAGTCCTGCAAGGTGGGCAGCTGTTCTCAGGGGCTTCCTCTCACCCCTCGAGACCCCTCCTGGAAGCCTTGGGGCTGGATCAGCACAGGGAGGTGAAGGGGGACAGCATCTCTGGGGACGCATTTGCCCTGAGTCACTTCGCCCATTGCTGCAACCTCAGCAGGCCCAAGCCCAGGCCTTCCCTGCCTTTTCCAGGCCTCGCTCCCTCCACACTCTGCAGCTGAGTCAGGAAACGGACAATGGCCTCCCTTCTGCACCGCTGCAGGCCCTCTCCACGCAGCAGCCAGAGTGATCTTTATATGTTATAAATTAGAGTGTTGCTCTCTACGAAAACCCCTCAATGCTTTCCCATTGCCCTGGGAACAAAATTCAAACTCTCCTCTGTGGCCTGTGAGAGGGTGACCTTCAAATTTATTATGGTCTAAACCAAAATGAGACATTATGAATATTTATGCAGGGACCACAGGCATGAACCCAGACAGTGAGGGCAAACCTGACATGTGGTCCCCCTCCTGTAAGGAGGGCCCTGAGTGATGGCCGCCTGCTCTCTGGCCTCATGGCTTTGCTGCCCTCCCCCTTGCTCGCTGCACCCTCAGATCCCTCTGACCCTCTTCACGTTCTTTGATGACCCCAAGCTCAGGCCCTTGCACTCGCTCTCCCCTCTGTCTGGCCTGCCCTCCCCACCGGCTCCTGGGTGACTCCCCATCCTTTAGGTCTCAGTTTAAACGTCATCGTCTCTCCAGAGAGGCCTTCCTGACACCTCAGTCTCAGTGTGTCCTCTGCATTTTCTCCCTCAGGGCACAGGCCCTCTTCCTGTACTGGCTCCTTAGCTGTAGTCACATCTGGGTGTTGCTTGGTTTGGTGTCTGACTTCCCCCACTGGCCCAGAAGCTCTGCGAGGGCAGGGCTGTGTTGTCACGGAATCCACAGTGCCCTGATAGTGCCTGGCATATGAGGAGCAATAGAACACAGCAGGAGGACCACAGGCTCTGGCACCAGAGAGCCTGGGTTTGAATCCCAGCTCTACCCCTTCCTAGCTGTATAACTTCTGGCAAATTCCTGAGTCTCCCTGTGCCTCTGTTTCCTCATCTATAAAATAGGCATGGTGGTGATGCTAATAATCCCCACCTGTAGGGCTGTTGTGAGACTTCAGTGAGGTGTTATGTGTGATTATAACTGTGGCCCGGAGTGCCATGTGAGCCGTTGCTTTGTAGTGGATGCCCAATACGAGATAAGGAATGAATAGATCTTGAAAATTATCCAGCCAGAGGCTGCTTCGGGGTAGGCGGAGGGATGGATGGGATAGGAGGTGCAAATAGGCAGGCAAGAGGAAGTCAGCGTGCCCCCCTTTTAGCAGCCCACCCACCCAGAATTTAGAACCTCCCAAGCCCACCACCCCCGTTTCTTTCCCCACCAACCAACCCCTGCTCTGGCCTGGCCCCACTGTGCCCTGTCCCAGGTGCCCTCATCCTCCCCCACTGCCCCCTGGTTCGCACTGGCCCCCTGTAGGGAATGATCAACCTGTACATGTGTAGAATGCCACCTCCCTTTATGGTCTTTTAACGTCTTGTAAGATTTCTGGTTACAGGGTAATGCACAGATAAGGAGAAAATAATATAACAAGTACCATGCACCGTAACCCCCCATACTGAACAGATGTTAACATTTTGCCATATTTGACTCAGATCCCTTCCTCTCTCTCTTTTCAGTAGAATGCAGCCACAACCAAGTTCCCTCCTCCTATCCTTCCTTTTTCTCTCCTTCCTTCCCCAGAGCTGAATCTGGGGTTTATCACTCCCGTTCATATGTTTATACTTTTACCAGGAATATCTGTATCCATAATAATATATAGGATTGTTTTGTGTGTCTTTAGGATTGATATAAATGGCACCATGCTGTGCATATCAGTCTTCAATTTGCCTTTTTCACCCAGCATTTTATGTTGAGATTTACACATGCTGGTTCATTTTAGCAGCAATGTAGCATTCTATTTGAGAAGATTCCATGGAGTCTTGATGCAGTGTCCTGCTAAGTGTTCGGTTTTTCTAATTTTTTACTATTACAATCAAGACTGCAAAAGGCTACTGTTGTTTTGAGGTCCAGTGCACGTGCAGGGATGACAGGGAAGTCATCCCTGACTTCCCATGGCCTTTGTCCCTTGCTGGCACACACTGCTCTTTCTCAGTCCCTACCTCTCTGCTGCTTCTCCTCACACCTAGCTTGGGGATCCAGGGGATGTCCTTGTCTCCTCCTTCCTGCCAGTCTATGCTGTGCACAGCCTCCCAGGGCACCTCACCAGGCCCGGAACAGAGCCCAGGACCGCTGGTGGAGCTGAATTGAGTGGAATCTGGCAATAATGAGCAAGCAGGCAGCAATTGCAAGCACGGCAGCAATTCTGATCTGCCGTGATGTGGCGGAGGCCAGGGCAGCAAAGAGAACAGGAGGGCAGAGCCTGCGGTGGGGGCAGGAGTGGTCTGAGGGCTGTGCGGGAGGGAGGGGGACAGGAGGTCCTGACTCCCCCCAGCGCTTGGCCCAGGCCTGGGAGGAGGGAGAGTCCTTTGAAGAGACAAGGAACATTCTAAGCAGCAACTTTTTGGGTGAATGTCAAATCCAAGGGGCTGGCATATCTTGGTAGGAGGTGCCAGTCTGTGGTGGAGGGTTAAGGGTGTTGGAACATAGATAAGAGGGCCAAGGATGGTGCAGTTGCAGAAGCAGGCGCATGGGGTACAGTCTCCCAGAAAGAGGATGGAAGGACAAAGAGAAGAGAGGGGCTGGGAATGGAGCCTTGGGGAGCACTCACTTTGAAGGAACCAGAGAGGCAGAGAAAGGGGTAGCCAAGAGGAGTCCCGAGACCAAGTGTGAGGAGCATCAGCAATGGAGAGATTGAGAAAGTGTGTGCCAGCAGTGTGTGCCAGCAAGGCCATAGGCCATGAAAATGAAGGCACCTAGTAGGGCCACAACTTGGGGGTTGTCGAGCAGACCTGGCTGCCCCTCACCCACACTTCTGCACACAAAGCCGAGTGGAAGCAGGAGCCCCAAACACAGCAGTGACATAGTCAGTGAGCAGCCCGAACAGCCCAGAGGGCATTGAGAGCCTTAGGAAGGGGGCCCTGGGGCCCTGGGGCCCAGAGGGACTTTGGCCCAGGGAGCCGTGGACTGCCGTCTATAAACTTGAAATGCTGTGGGTCAGGCCAGAGTGGCAGCAGAGAGGGACATAGATGGGATGTCCTGAACAGTGAGGCCTCTGGGGGCCTAGGTCACTGGCCAGGAGAGACTGGGACACAGATGCCGGGCACTTAAAATCTTTAAGGACCCAGAGCGGGGCTAGGGGTCATCCCCCACACCTCCGGCTGCCCCCTTTCCCTGTGAGGAGCAGCTGCAGGGCGTGTGGCAGGCAGGCAGAGGGTCAGCTCAATGAACCCGAGACATTACGTGTCCGACCCTGCGATTCCGGGTAGCAAGGCCAGGGAGGGCAGCTCCGGCTCCTCTAGGGCACCAAGAGAGCCGCCTGTGGACACAAGAAGTGCCACTCGCACCCGTGAGAAGGCGCCCACCTGCCTGGGGTTCCATGCTGATGCCCAGCTGAGCCGTCTGCTCCATGCAGAATAACCACACATCCTGGTTTGCCCAGGACAGGCCTGGTTTATGCCTGTTGACCCGTGTGATTGTTGGTAGTGCTCCCTTTTCACTCTCAGAGGTGTTCCAGTCTGGACGATAAAGTATGTGGTCACCAATCCTTGGCGTCTTTGGAGGAGGGGCTCTTGGCAGCCCTGCCCATGACAAATACATACCCCCTGCCCTCACCCCTGCAAGCTGGCGCGGGACTGAGTGCCTTGGAAAATCACAAGACGTTATGTAAAGGTCCCTCCTCACAGTGATCCTTTAGCCCCATGTCTAGAGGAGCCCAAACTTGCAGAGTGCATATGGGAGGGGCATCAGTTAGGGTCTGCCTCCTGCAGACTTCCATGGAGGACCCCCGAGCAAGGGGCCATGGTGCAGGGTGGGGCCAGCTGGAAATCGCCTGATTAAAGCCTCTGCCCCCGGACACTTAGTGCAAGAAGCCCCCCACCCCCAGAGGTCTTGGCCAATCGTTTGGTATAGAAATGCCAGTCTCCCTCCCTGTGGACAAGAGGGGACCAGAGACTGGAGAAACCCTGCCCCAGGCAGGCACCCATCTGTAGAAGAGCCCCCTTCCCCTCCCAGGCACCTAGAGGCCACTTCTCCCCTTGATGTTCTCATGGCTGTGGCCTGCCTGGCAAGTGCATCCCAGCCATGCCCAGAGATGGACCTGTCCACTGAGACCTACACACACACACACACACAGACACACCACCACAGCCCCACCCCTGTCATTCCTCACAACCACGGGCAGACCCCCAGCCTGCACTCCCAGCTCTTTTGTTGAGCACCCACCAAGCCTCACCGGCCTCCAAGTCGGCCTCCCAATGTGTCAGTAATGCAAAGCAGCCACAGAGGCTCAGAACCCACAGGCCCCTCCCGAGTACACCTCAAGGTGTACAAGCTGTCTGGAGGCTCTGATATCCGGACACCCAGGACAGTCCAGCCAGTGTCCCAGGCCCTCACCTCCAGCCATCTGTGAGCCATGCCTGGGCCTCCCTCTCATACCGTCAGCCTAGGCCCTGTGACATCGCTGCCTCCCTGACCCCCCTAGATTTAGTTAGGTACTCCCCAAACACTGCACATACCTTTCTTACAGTGCACTGTAATTGTCTGTATTCTTACACATACCATAAAGTGTGAGGGCAGAGGAAACCATACATATGTAGCCATAGAGGAATAGAGGTATTTGTGGGGTGCCCTGTGGTTTAGGAGACCTGGAATGTAGGGTCTATGAGAAGAGGGGTCACTAGATGAGGCAAGAATTTTATCCATCAACAGGAGAATGGATAAATAAATTGTAGGGTATTCATTGGCTAGACTACTACATAGCTAGGAAAAATAACAAACTTGATGCCCACAACTTGGATGAACTTCACGGATATTATGCTGGGCAAAATAAGCCAGATCTGAAATTAAAAGTGTACATAGCATATGATTCTGTGTATGTGAAGTTCAAAAACAGGCAAAACTAATCAATGATGAATAAAATCAGGATGGTGGTTATATGTCTGTGTGTGTGTGTGTGTGTGTGTGTATTTGAGTGTGTGTGGGTGGTGGGTGGTGCTAACTGGGAGAGTGCAAAGAAACCTTCCAAAGGGCTGGGAATGTTCTATATCTTGATCTAGGCAGTAACTACATTGGTGTATGATATGTAAAGTCATCAATCTGTACTCTTAAGATGTACATACTTTATAAACTTAAGATAGACTATTGGTATCTTATGCCTTAATGAGAGAGAGAGAGAGAGAGGGCGGGAGGAGGCAAGAGGAGGCTGTGAGCCATGCTGAGGAATTGGTGTCCAGATGAGAAGGCACACTTGGGCAACTGGGTGTGACCAGTAGGTTCAGCGTGTGCGTCCAAGTGTTGGCCTAGGGCCGAAGGACTCATCTGCACAGGCTCCCTGAGGTCGTGCAGGGGCCTGCAGATGCGGGGTGGGGCGGGGGGGCAGGCATCACTGTCCCCTGGCCCAAAAGCCTAAAGAAGAGGCTGGCATTATGTCTCCTTTCTGTGCCTTTGTGGCACCTGGCACATAGTCGGTGCCCAGAAAATCTGTGTAGGGGGAGGAAGCAGCGGAACCCACAGCCTCTTCACGTCCTGTCACGTCAAAGGTCTGGGTGGCAAAGCACAGACCTCTTCTTTTTTTCTATTGTGGTAAGAACCCTTAACATGAGATATACCCTCTTAGATTTTTCAGTATCCAGTACAATATTGTTAACTATAGGCATAGTGTTGTACAGCAGATCTCTAGAACTTGTCTTGCTTAACTGAAACTTCATACCTGTTGATTAGCAGATCTCCATTTCCCCTTCCCCCCAGCCCCTGGCAGCGCCATTCCACTCTTTGATTTTATGAATTTGACTATCTTAGACACCTCATATAAGTGGAATCATGCAGTCCTTCTGTGACTGGCTTATTTCGCTTAGCATAACAGCCCTCTATTCAAAGCCAACCATCCTCACTAATTATGGGTTGGGGGTGACCTAACCTAAAAAAGCCCATATGTGATCTAAAAAAATTTTTAAACAAAACAGCTAACATTTATTGAGTGATGACTGTGAATAAGCAATGAGCTAGGGTTTGGTTTGGGTTTTTGCTTTTGTTTTTTTTTTCATTTTTTTAATGGAAAGTTTCTAGAATTGATAAGATTCCCCTCCCCCCACCTTTTTTCTTTTGATTTATTTGGTGAAGAAACTAAGGACTAGCCCACAGTCTCGAGTTGGCGTCCCCTTTAAGGTGTCCCTCTGTTTCCTGCACTTCCCATAAACTGTCTTGATCAGACTCAAGTTCAGTGTTTTGGGCAAGAATTCTTCTCTTTTGTGATGTTAAGATTGATCAGGAGTTCTGCTGTCAGCCTGATCCATCCGTTATCAAGTGTCCCATCAGCCTCTCCCCTGCTGCTTTTAGCAGCCATGGTCCATGGCCTGGACCGGTTAATATCACTGGGGCTTAAAGTGGTGATATCCGAATTCTGTCATTTATTCATTAGAATTCTAAAAAGAATTCGCCTGTAGCTGTTTGGTTACTTGAAATAGCTGTTTGGTCTGTACAGGAGAAGCAGGAGAGCTGCTTGATGCTCCCCTTTATCAGAAGAGTCAATTCCCTAGCAATCTTTCCAAAGGGGACCAATGGATTTTTTTAGTACCATAATAAGGTGATTTTTAAACCTGTCACACATTACAGACATCACAGTTGGGGGTTGGCCAGTGGGTGACCTTTCCAGTTGGTTCCTGAGACCTTTGGCACAACCCAGAGTCTTGAGCACTTCCTGCTTTCTGGTCTGATAAGATGTTTCAGGCTCAGCTTGTACTTTTTTTTTGCCCTGGACCTGGAAGCAGCCATTTTTCTAAAGAGCTCTAGTCTCTTTTAGTGGAAAATGATCCTTTAAAGGCCACGATCTGAGCTCTCGGCTGTTCATTGATGCTGAGTTGGTCACTGATTCAGTGGACAGAGCTAGGAAATATATTTTATTTTTTGTAAAAGAAAAATACACCACTGATGGCATGGACTTTTGACCTTGAGCACAGATCCCTCCTCCCCTGAGGGTTTTGTCCTCTGCCCAACTCCTGCTGAAATGTTTGTCCCAAACATTTGATGAACTGTTGATCACTCTACCTCATTCATTAAAGACTTGGGCATTGGGGTCACACACTTTCTTCTCCACTGGCATCCCTACCCTGGTTATTGGTGTAACTCCACTGTACAGAGGCTGACCCTCTGTTGACACCCCAGCCTAGGGACTACAGGTACTTCCCCCTCCTCCCTTCCTCCCAGGGCCGTGCCCTGGCCCATGTGCCCACCTTGATCTACTTCCCCCCAAATCCTCAGTGAATCTCTGCCACCTGAGTCCATCTGTTCACTTGCTTCCATTACACCTGCTCATTGACCCCAACCTTGACCAAGTCTTCACCTCCCTGCCCCTCACCCTGTCCTCCAGTCAATTAGGCCTCCCTTCCCTGGTCAGCTAGTCTCATGATCCATCGCTTCACACTCTCTTCCTATCTTTAACTCTCTTGCCTCCACCTACTTCTGTGAGCCCCAGACCCTGAGTCAGGCCATTCTTCCATGTGGTACACATTCGTGTACTGATAAATGTTTAACAGGTGGCTCTGGGGTGAGGGCTGATCTGTAGTGTCTGCCCATTACCATGGTGTAAATATTCCCACCGTGGTCAGTTTCGAGCTACCAAAGAAACATCAGCCAGCTTGCAAAATTCCTGAAAATTTCACAGTCAGCTCTCATGAGCCAGTGCAAACCAGCATCTGGCTGAACACTCGCTAAAGAAAAATCACACTTTCCATAATCAGGCCTCCTCCCCAGGGCAGCCCTCAGGGTGTCCCCAGAAGTCCTACAGCTTTCCTGTCAGTTCTGAATCTCTCTCAATCCCCTTTCCTTCACAAGGGATCTTACTCTGTCAGTTACTGCTCGGCCCTCCCTATCTCCCACCTCTCCTCTGCCCACACACAGCATGCAGATGTGTCCACAGCTTCTCTTAGAAATGATTCGCGCTCACCCCCTCCCCACCTTCTCACTGTAATCTTTCCTCCTTTTCACCTTCTGGCAAGAATATCCCTGCTACTTACTCTTTAAAAAATATTCTGAATTTAATCGTAATCCTAAATGTCAGAGCTGGGATTGGAATCCAAGAACTCTGGCTCCAGAGTCCTTGTTACTTCCTGCCCAGGTCAGAGGTCAGGCTGGGGCCACAGTAAAGGGTCAGTTGGCAGCCATGTTTATGCTTTAAACCTCACCAAACGCCTGAGCCCCTGTGCACATCCCCCAGGCTCAGTTCCATGCTTCTTTCTGCCCTGGATCCCGGCCATGAGGGGGTCCTGAGCATTGCCATGGGACATGACCACTTCCCGCGTGGCCTGACCCTCTCACAGACCCCGGCAGACCCCCGGAGCCCTGAGCCCACCCCTCAAGGGAAAGTCTCTGAGTTCCTGAGCCCATCTCTGGCCCCGCCTGAGTCCTGCCCCAACCTGCTTCATGAGCTGTATGCCCACCAAAGAGGCCTCCCGTGGATGCTGGAGGACTTGCCGGCCCTCGCCCTGGGGGTGGTGACCCAGCAGAACAGGGTCCTGGGCCCCTGAGAGCCGGCATTGGGGCCTGGCAGGCAATGCTCGGGCAGCTCAGTGCTGGGGCTCCCGGACAGGGCACCCACTGCCTGGGGACCCTCTCTCCTCTACGTGAGCACTGATCTGCTCAGACCCATGAGCCGTTTGTCAGTACGGCCCCAGGGCAGAGAGGCTCACGCTCAGATCAGGGTCCAGTTCAGCTGAGCACAAGGGCCATTGGCAAGGACTTCAGCCTTGGACATTCACAACTTGGGGTGCGGCCACTCCAAGGCCACACATCAGGAAATAAGTGAGTTAAGAAGGGACGACAAAGAGCAGAAAGAAGAGGGAGAAAGGGAAGGCTGAAAGAGAAGGGAAAAGAGAAGGAAAAGGAGTTGAAGGGAAGTGGGTGGGGCCCGGTATAGGACTCGGGCAGGTCTGTGACTCATCTCCCTGCCTTGGGCCCCACCAGGCAGCCTCTGTGGCTCTAGCAGCTGCCCCTACCCCCCGCCCCCTGCATCCCTGCAGTTGCAGAAGGGTGTCCAGGGCCAGACCAGTGGTTCTCTGTCAGCTCCAGGGGGCCCAGGGAACCTGAGGCAAACGTGGGGGCACAGAAGGACTTCTGATCTATTCCTGGTCCATCTCAAGCCAGAGGACCCGCCAGTTACCTCTCACCATGGAAAATTGGCAATGCAAGGAATTCAAGAGATTTGGCTTGGCACAGCTAGCCCCAAGTGCCCTCAACTCACCCCTCCATGCCTTTACAATCCATCTGAGACCTGGACCCTATCCAGGTCATCTCTTCCTGACAGCCTTCCATGATTGTTTCTATTTCAAAATGGCCTTATCTCTTACCCGTCTCCCCCTCCCCTTCTCTGTTCCAGTGATCCTCACTTCTTTGTTGTCCTCCAACTTGTCAGATACCCTGCTGCCTCAGGGCGTTTGCATGTGCCCTTGCCTCTGTCTAGAATTCTCTTTTCTCAGATAGATGCATGGCTCACTCCCCCAGAGGGTCTTCAGGTCTCAGCTCATGTGTGCCTTATTAGAGAGGCTTGTCTGACCCTTTAGAATATAGCCAAGAGGTCTGCTGGGGGCAAAGGTCCCAGCCTCTCTGGGAAAGGAGCTTTTGAGCTCCAGAGTCTGAGCCACTGAGTGAGCAACTGAGAAAACTGGGAGAGAAGAAGGGAGTTGGGGCTGAGAATTCCCTCTCTCCTAGCCCTGCTGGTGGGAAGAGACCTGAATATCTAGGAGGACGTGGTATTTTTAACCTCTCTAAATCTTTCTGGCCCGAGAGAATGGCCGCCTGTGGACAGAAGTCACTCGTGATGGAGGGGGTGGGAAGGAGGAAGGCTGGGGTGCAGCCTGATGTTTCATGGTCGGCTGCAAGTTATGAGCAAGGCTGGCTGTGAATTCTGACGTTCTGCCAAGAACGAGTTCCTTTCTGGTGATGCCAAAAGAGTGCTGCTAATCACACAGTCCGCCCCTTGGCTTCCGAGCTGTCACTCCTCAGCGAGGCTTGGCCAGATTGGTCAGCTCCAGCCTTAAGTGGCATCTCAGCAACTCCTGGACCTGGCTATTGCTGTTCCTTAGGAGAGAGGACTGGCCTGTGATGATCCAGGCTGCAAATACGCCAACCTCACAGGCTGCCTCAGTTTCCCCAACAATGTGTATAGGCCAGGCTGGCCCAGCCAACATTCCAGAGAGTGGGCCTCTCCTGTGTCAGCAGAGGGCCTCTTCTGAGCAGTGGCCCCTCTAGGTATTAGCTTAGACTCCTAACAGAGGCCCCCCAATATAGGCAATGGGGGAAGGCAGGTGGGAACAAGCTTGACGTTTTCACATGAGAGAAAACGTCAAGAAGCAGAGAGAAGAGGCGAGAGTTGTGTTTGTGGCCGTCTCCTCCCTGTGTCCTGACCGCCTCTTCTCCTGGGCGGGGAAATGCGTCCACTTGCCCACTCCACCCTGCCTGTTGAGTGGGGGAAATGGACACAGATGTGCACACTCATGCCCTGCTTTCTCAGCAGTGGGCAGAAGAGTTGAGACAGCAACCAAGCGATAATCCCTAGATTGCAGGTTGGGGACTGAGAAAAAGAGCTTGAAGACTCGTCCACACAAAGAGTGTCTTGAGTCAGGTTCCTAGATGCAGAGCCTGAGACAAGGGTTCTTAAGCAAGTGATGGACTGAGGGAGGCTCCAGGAGGCACCTGCGAGGGAGGGAGGGAGAGAAGTGGGATGAGGTAGGAAAAAGCTAAACCCAGGATGTGGTCTCGAAGTCTGGCCTCAGCCTGGGCCTGCTGGGAGCCCTGGAGCCAGATCAGAAGCACAGAATTGCTCCACCTTGAAGTGAGGGGCTGGCGTTTTCTGTCCCCACGTCAGTCTGTCATTGGCTGTGAGCTGCCCTCTTGGTGGGGAGGTGTCTTCTAGTAGAAGCAGCTCCCATTGGCCGAGGGAATTTCCTCAGAGAAAGGGCAACTGGGAGTCGTTAGCAGCCAACACTCACAGCAGCTGGGGGCTGGGGGCACCCGGGCAGGGCACCAACAGCATTGCCTTCAAACCTTGAAGGTGACTTTTGAGTAAAGACTTGAAGGAGGGAGAGGAGATGGCCAAGCGGCTCTTTGGGGCTCCTCCCAGGAAGTTGGGGTCTGTTTGACATTCTCTCCTGAGACGCAGCTCCAGGAGCAGGCAGCGGCCCAGGCCTTCTGAGTGTTCTGGATGGACCTGCATGCACAGGAGCTGAACCTGACGTGGCAGGCCCCACTGGGCAGCCTGGAGGCCATACAGAAGGCCAACAAATGCCACCTAGCCTGGGGGGGGCGCAGAATTGAGGGGTGCTCAAGGCACACACACTCCAGAAACCACTATTACCTCCTCAGATGCCCAGGGAAGTGGGGTTAATCACAGAAACGTTCCTGGAGAAGGGGGCTCTAGGCCCAAGTCTGAAGAAGAGGGAGACCGCTGTGGAGAGAGGAGGAGGCTGTGCAGAAGCCCAGAGGTGGCGATGGGCATGCTGCTCGTGGGGCAGCTGCCAGAGGAATAAAGCGAGTGTTTGTGGCTCCTGACCCCCAGGATCCAGGGAAGACTGGGGGAAGATCTGTTTCTATCTTTACGTGATGCTGCGGAAAGACCAAGTGCTTTAGAGTGAGACCAGCTAAGTTCAAATCGTGACCGTGCCGCTTACCCTCTGGAGATAACTAGAATCTTTCGCAAAGTGGGATGCCAATGCCATGAGAATTAAATAAGAAATACAACATACGGGGCCCAGCATGGAGCCCAGGAGGTACTGAGCACTCAGAAAGCGTTAGCTCCCATTTTCTTCCTGCTGACTTTAGAGGCCACCCACCCAAACACCGTTATTCCTTCATTCAACAAATATTTTACAGCCCCTGCTCTGGGTCAGGCACTTGTGTTACAGGCTGGGATGAAAAGAACAATTAATCCCATCCCTGCCTTCAAGAAATCTAGAGTCTAGGAGAGTAGATAGAGCAGTAACAAATTTTATTAAAATGCAGGCATGCGTGAAAAGGCACCTACCCCAGGCTTGGTAGGGGGGACGCCTGGCCAGAGGCTGCAGGGGTGGGTGGGAGGAAGCAGAAAGCACTGTGGGAGTGGCAGGAGCCACGCAGAAAGACAGAAGGAGCCACCTCCTGTGGGCAGACCTGCTGTGGCGTCATGTGGCTGAATTTGGAGGGAGGCAAGACAAAGACAGCGCTGGGTCCTAAAAAGCCTTGAGTGCAACACAAGAAAGTTTGGGCTTATTCTTCAGAGCTGCTGGAAGCTACTCACAGTTTCAGATGGGAAAGGAGAGAAACCAGTTTATAGAAAAGGCCTTTAGCAGCTGTGTGGAGAGTGCAGAGGACAGGGGACCACTGGGGGCTGTCACAGCCACGTAAACAAAATGAGATGCCAGACTAAGCAAAGGCTTCCATCCACACCAGCCTCGCCGTTGTTCTGAACACATGCCAGGGCCACCTCAGGGCCTTTGTACTTGCTGTTCCCCCAGATGTCCACATGCCTCATTCAGCTCTTTACTCAAATGTCACATTCTTAGCAGGTCTTCCCTGGCCACCTTATCCAACATGTATACCACCACCCCCAGCACCGCCCCACACATACACACGCACACACAAACACACACCTCCTATCTTTCTTTCCTGCTTTATTTTTTCTCCTTAGCATGTTTTATTATCTGATACGTTTACATTTTCCTTGTTTATCCTGTGTATTATCAGTCTTGCCCCATGAAATATTAGCTTCATGAGGGCAGGTTGTGTGAGATGCCAGTTGGCACCCAAGTGGAGATGTCCAGAAGGCAGTTGGATCTATGAGTCTGGAATTTGGGAGAGCATTCTGAGCTGGAAATAGAATTGTGAGTATTATCAGCCTAACGTCAGCATTAGGATGAAATTGCCAGGAGAAAGCGAAGAGAAGAGATGACAAAACTGTTCTTCTAAGGGTACTCCTACATTTAGCAGGGGGCACATGAGGATGAGGCAGCAAGAGAAATGGACATGGGGTAGAAAATCCAAGAGTGGCATCCTGGAAGCCACAGCAAGATGAGAGGCGTCCAGGCTGGATGGGAGCAGTGTCCACAGGTTGGGGCCTGGGTGGGGTGGGCTGTGGGCAGAGCAGTGGAGTGAAGGGTGAAAAGCAGATGGGGGAGAGGTGTGGATGGGAAGGGTGGGGAGAATGAGGGCGCAGCTGTGACTGAGGCAAGCTCCGCAGTGGCTGGCGGATCGAGAGCTCCACGGCATGAGCAGGGACACTAACCTCGGGTGGGAGGACAGACTCCTTTCTCACCAAGGAGGAAGGCGGGTGAGGGAGGTTTGAGCGAATGCCCACTTCTTTGGCTTCTGTTTTCTCTGTGAAACAGCAAGTGGGATCAGCTGCTCTGGAGAAGGCGGAGGGGCAGCCACAAGGCTTATAGAGAGGAGCAAAGGCTCAAAGGATCTGTCGCTGGAACAGGGGAGAGCAGGCTGAGAGTGGGCAGCGAGATTGCTGGAAACCCAGGACACCGGGCTGAGGTCGGAGACCCTACGCATGTTGAGGGAGTACGTGAATCGCTCCAGAGTTAGGATCTGTCTGGGTAAGGACAACCCAAATCCAGAAGGACGTGGACGTGGGACGATCGAGAAGAGAACGGCTGAGGTGTGAGCGAGTAGGAGTTTCAGCCGAGCAGAGAGGATGGGAGAAATCCAGGGGGCTGGCAGAAGGCCCAAGTACCGATGAGAAGAGAGAGAGGACAGGAAGCTGCAGTCAGCAGTGGAAAATGGGTTTTAAGTGAAGAAATGAAATACTCAGGTTTATGTTTTAGGAGGATCCCCCCAGCTGCTGTGTGGAGAATAGGGTACCGGGGCACACGGGAGGAGCAGGGAGCCCACTTAGAAGGGCACCACAGGTAGATGATGGTGGTAGCTGGGGTGGTAACGGGGGGCGCAAAGTAGGGGGAGTCTGGGACCAATAGGAGTTGCTGATGGATGGGATGCAGAGTGTCATAGAAAGAGAGGGCTCAGGATGTATTGAGCACCTACAGTGTGCCACGCATGGTGTGGGGAGCTTACCACTTAAGGATAAGGTAGACAGGAAACCGACAGGTACCTGCAGTGTTCTTGACACTTAGAAGTGAGTAGATGTGCTGGAGGGGAGGAGGGATTACAACGAATTCTGCTGGGTCAGGAGGGGGCGGTATAAGGAAGGCTTCCAGGAGGAGGTGCCACTGGAGCTGGCACTACCAGGTGGAGGAGAGAGCAAGGGCATTCTAGGATAAGCATGTGCAAAAGTCCAGAGGGAAGATGGGGAGCCCACTGCAGCCAGAGGGCAGCGAGAAGTCAGTGTGGCCACTTAGCTGAGGCACATGAAGACAGAAGTAAGACTGCAGAGAGAAGCAGGAGGCACAAGAGAAAGGACAGCGAGGGGGTGATGCTGGGGGCCTGGGTGGAGAGGTGGGAGGCTGAGGGAGGGCAACCCACGAGGGCCTCTGTTTCCACTGACATCTGCCAAGCTGCGTTGGCACAGCTGGGCTTCATGCCCACAAGAAAGGCTGTGAACAATGTGGGGAGTGAGAGAGGGAGCCAGCTTGGGGCAGAGAAGGGGGCTGCCAAGACAAGACAGCGGCCTTGTCTCAGAGCCCCCACCTGCCCATTGAGGCTTTCCTGTAGCTGGGCTACAGGAGCTGGCAAAGGCCTGTGCAGGAAAGCTGGAGAGGGATGAGATGGCAAGATAGACGAGGCAACTGGTCGACCTGACTAGCCATCATGCAGAGTGGCTGGGGGAGGAGAAAGCTGGGAGTGGCTGAGAAGGGGGCTTGTCCCCTGATGCCGCCACAGAAGGGAGCATTGCAGGGACAATGCCCATGAGCCAAGTGCCCATTTTCAGGTGTCTCGGGCAGTTACCCATCTCATCCGTGGCACACAAAGGGAGGGAAGTTCCCACAAGCCCCTCTGACCCCAGAGATCTTTGCAAGAGGCTGTAGGCTGATGAGAGAATGTTGGGGGAGCAGCAGGGAGAGGGAGGCAGGCCTACGGGGAGACATAGGGGTAGACTGCAGCACTCCAGGCAGAGGTGGGTATGGTCTCAGAACTGCCATCTGCCAGGGGAACAAAGGAGCTTCTGCCTGTGGAAGCTGGAGCCCAAGGTGCAGACGCCTGTATTTTCCAGGAAAGATGCCTGCACACAGCGGGCAGAGAGCAAATGAAACAAAGTTGTGGCAGATGCTGTCGGTGTCCCGCCCATCTCCCCTGCACATGGGTCACCTTCCACCGCAGCACCTGCCTGTGTCTCTGCCCAGGGGCCTTCTCTGACCAGCAAGATCGTCATTGTCCACCCACGCAGCAGGCAGGATGTTGGAGAAATTAACACCCTGAGGGAGCAGCCCAACCAATGACTGATGGGAACGGGTGTATGGATCCCACCTCCCTCACCCCACTGCGGGGATAACTCTGAGGTTCCTGTTCTCCAGAGCTCCCACTAGGATTAAGGGCCAGTTGCCCATGGTGGTGACTAGCCTGATAACACCTTTTATTGGCTTCCTTCTCTTCTCTGTTTCTTTTTCCCATTCCACTTCATTTACGCCCCAAATTAACAACTTGCATTTGAATCCTTGTCTCGGGGACTGCTTCTGGGAGAACCCAAAGTAAGACAGAACCTCAGCAGGACACAGTAGGAAAATCTTGGGACTGAAAGGCTGAGTTTGAATCCCAGCTCCTTTGTGTGTAAGGAATTCCCAGCTGCGAGCTGCACAGGTCGGTTGAGCATAAATTAGAATATTAATATTTACAGCAAGGCCCAGGCCACACTACAGTATGCCATGGCGCCTACCAATCCAAATCAAAACCACACTGATAACAATGCCCTTTGGCCGGCTTCAGGCTTGCTGCTGAAAGCATAGTCCACTGATTTGTCATGCTGGGCTAAATATAAAAGAATTGTGGCCTGAGTCAGAAAGTTATTTTCAGCACTCTATCTTACTTTGCAGCCGTTGAGGGGTGCTGTTCGGAGGGCCGCCTTCCTGGAGGCTGAGGTCAACCCTGGTGGCCCCCACATTCCAGGGACAGCTGCTCTTAGAGTTTTCTCCTTGACACACCCTGACATACCACATCCTCTCAAAAGCCACAGAAACAGGGAGAGGGGAGTGAAGAGACACACCAGTGTTTATTAAGAGCCTGCTAACTGCTGGGCCCTGAAATTTAGGAACCTTCACAAAATCCCTTCCAGGGAAGTATTATTATCTGTATTTCAAAGGAAAGGAAAGTGAGATTTAGATGGCCAAAAAACTTGCTCAGGACTGCATGACCAGGGTTTGAAACGCCTGTTCCCTGCTGTGCTACGTGACCTTCCTCTTCCTCCACAGTGTCTCTTAGCACTGGGAACTCTCCAGATGGTGGGAGGTGGGTAATAAGGAAGGGCATGAGGCCCCCTCCGTAGGGGACTCTGCACTTATTTCTTTTGGGACAAGGGGGAGAGAGAGCAGGTCCCATGATTTGTCAAGGACCCCTACCCCTGGACCACTCAGCCTGGCAAGCGCCTGCAGCTTCTGTCCAGGATGGGACGCCCCTGCCTCTGCTCCCTGCCCCTGCTGCTGAGGATGAGAGAGTGGCCTCTGCTTCCTGGATCTTTGCATCTTGTCAGGTGCCTTTTGGAGACAAGACTCCTTCGGGTCCATGCTGGGATGCCAGGGGAGAGGTTTGTGGGGAGGAAGGTGTTTCTAGCACAGCTCAGAGCCCAGTGCCCGCACTCCCTCCTGCCCAGCACTCTGCCCGTCAAAGCCATCCGAGAAGCCTTCCCTGACCACTTCCACTGGGACAGCCCTGCTGTCCTGCATTCTGATAGCCCATGGGCACTGTGTTTATTGAGGCTTAATTCTAGGCTCTCTCTCTCACCTGCTTAAAAATATCCATGGCTCCTAGCTACCCACAAAATAAAAGTTGAACTTCCCAGCATTTAAGACCCTTCACCGTCTGTCCCAAAGGAATTTCTCTGAGTGTATCCTACAGGACACTCCCAGGCCCCAAATCCTCTTGCCCCCTGTCCCTTCCACTCCTAACACCCTCTGCCCTTCCTGATCCTCGCCGGCTCCTGTGAGACCCCTGGAAGGACCCGCTCAGACATGCATGTGCTGAGCACCACCATCACGCCACCTGCGGTCCCGTGATATTTTATGCACATTGCTAGCAAGGGAGCAAGGCCTGGCATGGGGCAAGCCTTGGTCAACATCTAATTCAGAGGTTCTCACCCTTTATGTGCTAGGGACTATTTGGGCATCTGGAGAAGCCTATGGGGCCCTTCTGAGAGTCACATTTTCAAAAGCATACAAAGGATTGCAAATGAAACCAATTTCATTGACAACCTTGTCAAAATATTTTTACATGAAATTTGCGGTGTAGTAATAAATATGCTCCTACATTAAGGCACTAAATAACAAGATCTAGTGGTGCGTTCTAATGACTGTCATTCCCAGATAGTGAGGAGCGTAGAGAATATTTCAGAACATCTGCAACAACTGAATGTGACAGGAAAGGATCTGCAGACCTGCTCATATTAGGTTGAACCATATGAAACTGCCAAGGTGGCACCAGTTTTGAGCTACAAAAATGGCGATTTCATATGGTTTGTCTAACCCTACTCCGGTTTGTCACTTACACTCATCATTGAGGGAAATGCTCAATTTGAGGTAGATGTGAGTAAAACTGAAGATGATTATTTTTCCTCATCCAACTTCATGGATCCCTCAGATTAGATCAGGGACCCCTTGGAGAGAGAGAACCTTGAAAGTCCCTAGTTGATGACTCAGCCAGGGCCCGTGGAGGGTCGGAAGGGTCGTCCCTTTGCGCCCAGGGACTGCCTGGCCCTCCCTCTCCCGGACCATCTAACTAGCGTCAGCCTCTTCTCCCCGCAGGCTCCCTGTTCCCGCAGCTGAAGCCCTCCGAGGGCGTCTTCAAGGTCATCTTCTGGCTCGGCTACTTCAACAGCTGCGTGAACCCGCTCATCTACCCCTGCTCCAGCCGCGAATTCAAGCGCGCCTTCCTCCGCCTCCTGCGCTGCCAGTGCCATCGTCGCCGGCGCCGCCGCCCCCTCTGGCGCGTCTACGGCCACCACTGGCGGGCCTCGACCGACGGCTTGCGCCCCGACTGCGCCCCCTGCCCGGGCGCCGCGCCCCCCGGGGCCCCCCTGGCCCTCACCGCGCCCTCGGCCCCCGGCTCTCCAGGCACGCCCGAGGTGCAGGCTCCGGTCGCCGGCCGTCGAAAGCCGCCTTGCGCCTTCCGCGAGTGGAGGCTGCTAGGGCCGTTCCGGAGACCCACCACCCAGCTGCGAGCCAAGGTCTCCAGTTTGTCGCACAAGATCCGCGCCGGGAGCGCGCAGCGCGCAGAGGCCGCGTGCGCCCTGCGATCGGAGGTGGAGGCCGTGTCCTTAGGCATCCCCCACGACGTGGCCGAGGGCGCCACCTGCCAGGCCTACGAATTGGCCGACTACAGCGACCTCCGAGAGACTGATATTTAAGGACCCCCGAGCTAGGCCGAGGAGCGTGCTGGGGGAGGGGGAAGAGATGGGGGTGTGGGGAGGGCGGCTGGCTTTGTTCAAGAGGCCCGTGCGGATCAGGGACCGGGAAACTGATCAGGGCGGCTGCTCTGTGGCATCCCTGAGGAACTGAGGAGGGGGTGGGGCCCTTGAAGGGTGGAAAGTTATGGGCTGCTCCTGGACACAGGCGTCTCGAGCTCCTCCTTTCTGAAGGAGGGGCTGCGGGCTCCGTAGGGCCATTTGCTCCCAAACGCTGTTTGAGAAACACTGCCCCTTCCATGGCCTGGGCCCTGGGCAGACAGCCCCAATATGGCCTGGCAGGGCTTCCCCTCCTCTTGCGGAGGAAGGAGCACAGAGGCCCTGCCTGGCTGCCCCCAGTGCCTCCCCTAGGGAAAAAGTCAGTGAGGCCAGGGCTCTCAATGGACACAATTGCTCCTTACTGCCGACTGGAGGAAGCCAGTGGACCTGCCACCGCCACCCGCAAGCTGTTGTGGCACATTGGATGACTGTCCTACAGGCCTGTTGTATTTAGCCGTGGGCCCACTCCCCTCTATGGAGGCTCCTTCCTGCACACCCTTCACCTGGCCCTGCCCCTCATTACTTCCCCCCAGGGGCCTTACTGTTTACACTCTGTAGGTAGCTCCTTGTGCCTGTGCCCATCACTTCTCTCTGGGATCCGGAGCCATCAAATGGGGAGAGCTTTGTTTGTCATTTTGAGACATATTTATTGGTAAGAGTACTTTATTTTGTCCAAACTGTGCAAACTGTCCCTCTTTAGCTTATAACCCATAAAGAACTACTTTTTTTTTTTCTAAAATTCTTCAAGTACTGAAGGCCCACAGCAGGATAGATTGGGTCTGTGTTCACCTTTCTAGTTTCAACTTAGCTGTCTCTTTAACTGATGGCTGCTGTCCTTTACAACTTGTAGCATGATCAAAGAACTCAGGGGTTTTGTTGGCTTTTAAAATTCACATGATTCATCTTGGGAACCAGACAGTAATCATAAGCACAAATTTTCACTTTGTCATTCTCCCCAGATGTATCTGTGATGCTCTGAGGGCCTCAGTGAGGAAGGTGGCCATCAGTTAAATGAGTGAAACATTACTTTACAAAAAATATACAAGCCCAAGGAGACAGGTGTACATGGTGAGTGAGAGAACAGCCTACCTAGGAAGCATGCTTGTTGGCTTTGAGTAAATTATCCAACACTTATTGTAGTCCCAAGAGATGGCAGGTAGTTCAGTCTGTAGCTAGATAATATCAACCATGTACATCCAACCAGCATGAGAGTGATGTCTGTGGCCCAGTGAACCCTTGGAAAGAGAGCTGGCTAGACAATACCCTGGGGTGTCTGGAGTAGGGGTGTTCTAAAACTGGAAGAGCCAATTGCTGGGGCCAACATGGACCAGTATCTTGAGTCAAAAATTTCCATCTTGTACTGGGGAGGTAGTCTATTTGAAAGGCCACCACAATTTCAGGCCCCTGACCCCAATTTTACAAGGTAAAAAGGCAGTCAACATTGGGGCTTGGAGCAGACATTTCACACTGTGGGTCTACAGCAGGTTCTGGAATTTCAGGCCTGACATCCCCCTGAGGCACAGGAAGGGCAGTTTAAGGCAGATGCTGGGAACATGTTGCATACCCCAAAGAGGACCCCACTTTTGCAGCCCTAGAGCTGGGGACACTGGGGGACAGCCCCCAGTCTTCTCACAGATTAGGCCGTCCATCAAGTCAGGGGTCAGTGAGGGTGCAGACTCCAGTGTCAGAGAATAGAACACTGGGCTCAGGCAAGGATTCCGCGACAGGGGAAGGTCTCTGAGCAGGGTGAACATTGGTTCCCAAATGCCAGGGCAGTTGAGCCCATAGGAGGTCAACAGAGGGGGCAAGGGAGGAGGGTGGGAGGGAGCCTTCATCAGAAGGATTTTAGAGAGGCCTCCCTGCCCTGGATAACCCACTGGGAGTGGAGGCCGCCAGGGCTGGCAGCTTGCCTGTACTTTCTCTAGGCACAATGATCAATCAGCAAAACATGTCTAATATTCAAGCCCCTCCTGGACACCGGGGCCCTCTGCATATCATTGTCTCCTCCTGTACCACCTACACCAGGTACCAAGCCTTCAGGAGATGAGGGAGGGCTTCAGAGCCCCTGAAAGCCCACACCACAGCACAGCCATCCAGGGACCTGGTTCTAATCATCAATAAAGCACTGAGCCACTGACCTTGGTCTCAGGACGTGGCAAAGGGTCATAGAGTGGCCAAGAGGAATGGAGGGAGGAGCAACAGCCCTTCTGGAGGAGGGGGCCTCTTGCAAGTGATTTTGGGACATTGGAAGAAGTGCATTCACTACACCACTTCCTGGGTCCTCAGTTGCCACAACCCCAAGGCTCGGCTCACACATCTGATTAGAGAGACTGTCCCTGAGGCATATATAAAAAATGGGGCCATTGTCTCCAGGAGGCCTGTATGAAATGTCAAGGTGGATGGGGGAGTGGGGAGGACTCTCTTAGTACCCGTCAAAATGTGAGTCAAAATGTGAGTAAGCGTTCCATTCCGCAATCCTCAAGGGATGGGGTGAGGCCTGAGGGAGTTTGTGATTGGGAAGGGGATGGTCCTGTGAGATGTGACAGGGACAGAGCAAGACTCCAAGAACACTAGCATTTGCCCAAGCCCGCCTGCCCCTGCCATCCTTAGAAAGCCACATGCCTGCTTCCCCCAAGGCCCCTGTCCAGGCTGCCACCCACCCTCTGGAGCTGGGCTCATGCCACTCATCTTGCCTTGCTTCCCACACTCTCTGAGGGACCTCTGTCCCCAGTACCCCCTAGGGCTGCTTTTGCAAGTCACCTGAGACCTTCCCTTTCCCCAATCTCCTCCCCTCTGTCTCTGCCGAAGTCCACACTAGCAGCTGCCCCTGCTTCCTGAATGTTCCTCTCCCTGCCTGAGCCACGCCCCTGGGATCTCTTCTGGTCCCCTGACCTCACACTCTCTCTCTGCCTCCCGCGCAGGCGCCTCTCTCTGCCTTGAAATGTCCCCCAGGGTTTTCTTCTTGCTTTTCTCAACTCAGGCCTCCCAATCTTGTCCTCTCCAGATCATCGCTGTGACCACTTGCACGTAAATGGCTCCCAGGGGTCTGTCTCTAGCTCCAGATGTGTGTTCACCCTTCTCCTGCATGACCTCCAGACACCCCAAATACAAGCTCACTCGCCTCCCGCAAAGCTGTCTCCTCTGATCCATGCGGACATGACAAGGCCACTGGTGCTGAGGCTTCAGGCCCAACCTCTCCACTCTCCATCATCTGCCCAAGACCTCCTTTCCAGAACTAAGCCCCGAATGTCTCTCAGCCTCCCTGGTAGCTCACACCAAGGTCACCCTGGCTTCGAGTCCACTGATAGAATCCATATCTGCATCCACCATGAGGGAGAAGACTCTGTGTCCCCGGGGCTGCTCAGGACTGGGCATTGACTGTTCGTTAAATACTGGACCTATGGAGTTGGCCCACTGACCCTTTCCTGGGACACTGCCCTGTTGCCCACCTGGTGGCTGGCTCAACATCACCATCTTTGCAAGACCCTCACCACTGCTGCTCCCACCAGTCCTCCAGGAGCTAGATCCTGGATCCTTCCCCATCCAGAGAGCCAGCTCGCCCCGGACTTTTGCAGGAATGCCTGCTCCACGTGCCCTCCAGCCCACCAACCCTCCCACCTGGAGCCCGACCCTCCCCTACAGGCCCCTCACCGCCACCACCACAAGCCCTTAGTCCTTCCTGCTCCAGCTGCTGACAGGTCCTGGGGAAAGGTTTGGGACCTCAGTCGCCCTCCCCTCAGTGACCTGTCAGAGCTCTGACTCCTCAGTGCCCCCCTGACCCTGTTTCTATTCCCATCCTGTTACACCCCTAGGGGCTTACATGTTCACTGTCCACTTGGAAAGAATTTCCTTTTTTTTTTTTCTTCTTGTGGCTCCAGTGAAGCACAAAACCAGATGCTTGTAAAGGCTAAACTGGTCCTGCAGCCTCTCTGCCCTGAATAGCTCTCTGGAGAGCCTGGTGGACCAGGTGGTGCTGGGGGTGGCACCTTTGAGAAGGGGGACTGCCCTCGGCTCTCCTGCCAGTCTGGGCTGGCATTTCTCCTCTTCCCCCACCAACCCCTTGGCAGGAGCAGGGAAACAACAGGACCCCAGCCTACATCCTCAAATTGCTTTGGTCTGGAGAGGAAGGAAGTAGGAATTGCAGGATGCATTTGAACTAAGAAGAAATCCAGAAACTGGGACCACAGCAGGCTGAACTTTCAGAGCGAAGAGCTGGAGGGAAGGATGCATTGGAGGCAGCTCCAGGGACCTCCCCCGTGACATTTGTGGACGTTCCTTCCAGGGGGTCGTCATTCACGGGACTCCTGCATGCTGTTTGCATCCACCTCTTTCTGTCCTGCCAGAAACCAAAGGAGTCGCTGTTCCCATTCCTGAGAGAAAGACCCAGGTTTGTCTCGTTCATCTTTTGAGCCAAGCCACAGAGGTCATAGGTCAGTGGCCAGCCTATGGATTGGCTAATTTGAGGTCAAGTCTGAACAGCTGGGCAGGCAGATGGACGTGGGATGGACCATGTGATACAAAACACAGCTGTCTGGGTACCAGTGTCTGTGGGTGGAATGAATCTCCTAGATGGGGGAGGGGCGGGGCAGATCATGATTGACATCTCTAGCCCGCTGGATCAGTTAAGAACACAGCTGCAAGGAATAAGGAAGATGACCAATAGCTGCTTAAACATGGGCTGTTATTTTTTTCATTTGACAAGTTCCAAGGTAGGTGGTAGCTGGCATTGTCAGTCAGAGTCAAGCTCTTTCTCTTTGTTCATAATCTTTGGTGTGTTGGCTTTTCTTCTCTCTGTTGCCTCATCATGATCAATGGCTCCATAATTTGCATTCTTATTCAAGGCAGAGAAAAAAGGAGAAGGGTCTGGGCTGTAGCGTCTGCCTCTTTTCATCAAGATAACAAAAGCTTGCCCAGAACCATCCCTCCCCCAGCACACCTCCATTTAGGTCTTATGGGCCAGAACTGGGTCCCATGAGCACCCTACAAAGGAGATTGGTAAAGTATCAAACAGGATAGAGTGACCGATTTAGAGCAGAGGTCCACAAAGCAGGCCAAATTCAACCCACCACCCGATTCATACAGCCCACTAATAATGGGTTTTACATATTTACATGGTTGGGGAAAATAGTCAAAGGACTATTTCATGACAGGTGAAAATTATGTGATAGTTACCTCTTTGCCCACAAAGCCTAAATTTTACTATCGTGCCATTTACAGGAAAAATTGGTCGCTTTAGGTCAACAAAGATCATTGCTTCTCTTGGGCCCACTGCTATCTTGAACACAATCAGGATTCTGGCAGCAGGAAGAAGCAGAGAATGGATATCAGGCAGGCAGCTCTCAGTGTCTGCTACCTATGCCAATCAAGGCATTTCAAGCCTGCGTCCAATTATCTAATCCGCAACAGCATAAGCTAAGATGCCCCCTCTCACCAGGGACCTGATACAGAGGCATTTCTGGGGAAGCCCTCTGCCTCGAGGATGTCCTCCCAGACTGACCGAATGTGTAGGATTTTGAAAGAGACCCTTGAAGAGGAAAGGGGGACACCGGGAAATATCTGGCTGGCCGTGCCCCAAAAGGCTCAACTAGGTATTATTTGCTCAATGAACTTGCCCCCAGCCGAGGTACTGGGCCTCCATATTACAAGTCTAGAAAACAGAAATGGCCAGTGTTCCACAGGCACCAGTGTCATATGAGCTGACACAGGTGGCCTAACTCACTAGCATGTGACGTTCCTAAGCCCAAGGCCAATGTGCTAATTTTTAATGGGAAATATAGCTTAACTATCACACAAGCCAAGGTCCTCATGGTGATAAATGAACTTGATGGGAAGCCAAACTATGGTCTGAAAGCCCCTTAGTGAGTTCAGAGGCAGAACCAGCAAGTTAATGGGAAGAGTCATTTACTTAGTGCACCAGGCATGGGGATCAGTCCCCAGGCCAGGGTTCCACCTCCCTATGCATCCTGCCTCTGTTTTCATGATACATCCCTCTCCATCCTCCCATCTAAATGACTCATGCTTCAATTCCAGCCTTTTGTCTTACTCTGTGCCCTTAAATTCACTTTACTTATCCCTAATCTCATCCATCATGGGCCCATTTCAGAGTGGAACCCTCAGAAGCCAGTCTTGAGAGCTTTTATGTCCAAAATCTTAGGGAGCATCTTACAGTCACTCTAGTCTACAAGTGTCAGATGCCCGGGCCTCTTACAGATTAGGCAGTTGGTGTCCCTCCAACCCCAGGTGTGAACGGCACCTGCCCAGCCAGTACCCTCCAGCCAATAACAAATGGCCAGGTGATGGTCACTGAACAATGCATGCATTTGGTGATATTTACTGAGCACCTACTCTGTGCCCAGTAGGTGGGGATATATCAGCGTACAAAAGACAAAAAGCTCTCTGCCTCCATGCAGTTCTCGTTTCAGGAGAAACAGAAGTGATAGTAACAAACAACATAAAGAAAATATACAGTAGATGGTGATAAGCAAAAGAAACATTACAAGGAAAGGGAATAGGAAGTGTTGGGGACTGGGGAGATTGCACGTCTAGATCAAATACCCAGAGAAGTTCTCAGGTGGAAGGCGAGGTGTGAGAAAAGGCCTGAAGATGGTAAGGGAGTGAGCCATGCAGATCTCTAGGGAAAAGCATTCCAGGCAGAGGGAACAGCAAGAACAAAGTCCTGACTTAGGAGGAAACCCGGTGTGTTCAAAGATTAGTGAGGAGGGCAGTGTAGCCAGAGCAGATCAGCCAAAGGAGGGGAATAGGAGATGAAGGTGCCAGATCGTAGCAGATGGCAGGCGCCAAATTGCACAGAGCTGTGTAAGTCAGAGTGGGACACTGGCTTTCCCTCTGAGTGAGACGAGGGCTCTGGAGGGCTTGAGGACAGAAGTGACAGGATCTGACTTTGGGTGAATAGGGTCACTCTGGCTGTTGTGTCGGAAAAAAAAGAGAGACCAGAGCAGAAACAGGAGACCAGTTAGAGAGTAGCAACTGCAACAATCCAGGCAAGAGATGATGGTGGCTTGACCACTGGCCAGAAGGATGGAGGTGAATGAGAAAAGCTGGATTCTGGATGGAGGTTTTGGAGATGGCATGTCTATGTGCCACACCCATGTTCAGCCTACTCTTCCCAAGCTACCGTCTAGACCTGCCTGCCTTATTAGAAGCACTTATTACCCCAGGAAAGACTTTTTTTAATTAGGACAGACACTTCCAGCTTCAGGTGGCATCTTGTCAAGTCCTTTATAAGACACCTCCCCTTAAAATACCAATAAAGACCTAAAAAGAGGATATTAATTCAAAACAGGTCTGAAATGTAAGGATATCAGCCAAGCATTTGCAAACCGTAGGGACTCCAGAGCTGAGGAAGCTGAATTATAAGACAGACTCAGAGTTTTGTCCTCTACATCAAACGCACCACTGGCCGGGGGTGAGTAAGGAAAAGCTCTACCCTCTCCACTGCATACCCTGCCCCACTCCTCACCCCTAACTCCAAGAAGAGCCTGCCAAGTCATCTAACCTCCAGCCACTGTCCTACTGCCCAAGAACTGCTTTCTGAGTGAGGACACAGTATTGATCCCCCATCCTCCTGATCCCTGCAGGAACTTTCTGCCTTTAGCAAAGACTTCATGCTCACTGAACTAAACAGGCTTGTGGTCTGGGGTCAGAAAGGACCTTGAGAGCAGAGTTGGACGGTATAGTTTCTCAGGTGCTCCATTTGATGGAAGAGGAGTAGCCAGCAGCTCTGAATTTTTAGAACAAAGTTCTTCCTCAGTCTGGTAGAACAGAACTAAAAGAATTCCCACTGGCTTCTGCTTCTCCAACTCTTTGAGCCAGAGACAACCCATGAAATGCATCCTCCAGGGAATTGAATCCCTGGGCCCATTCCTTCCAGGCCCCTTTCCTGGGACTGAGCCACCCTATACCCTGGGTGGCTTCCAGTGTATGGGTCTATTGCTCATTCTATCATTAGTGCCTAGAAATATCTCTCTTGGGCTGAGTGACTTCCCCAAAGAGAGGTGTATCAGTCAGCTATTGCCATGATGATGCTGCAAAAACAAGCCACCCCTAAATTCACAGGTTACAAGAGCAAGCATTTGTTTTTCTTGCTTATGTGTCCGTCTACAGGTTCTAGGTTTTGTTCCAAACTTCTGTGGACTCAGATCTATTCCCCCTTTCTCCACATTCTTCTTGAAACATCAGCTAATGGGGACATGTTCTTCTCATAACAAGAGGCCAAACCAACTGCAAAAGCATGTTCAAAGCTTCTGCTCATATTGTGTCATGTCTGCTCACATTCCATTGGCCAAAACAAGTCACGAGGCCAAGCCCAAAGTCAATGGGACAGGAAAATATACTCTGCTCCCAGAGGGAGAGGAAAGTGATTGAATATTTGCTGAATAATCTTCCAGTCTATCACAGGGAGCTGAGGAAGGACTTGAACATATGAATGTGGGGGGAACACAATTCAACCCGTAACAACCTCTATAGTGGGAGGAGATGCAAGGTCACATGGCAAAGCATGTGGTCACAGGGAGGAGTAAAGAACTGAGGTCACTTTTGCCATCAACCACCACAAGTGGCAACCAATCTGGCTCTTTCCCTGAGCTAGAACAAGGACTGTCCAGACTGGACCACCCACTCCTGTGGCCTGGAACAAGGACCCCACGCTGCCAAGCCCGAGGTTTCCTCCTCTGTCATTGGGGCCCTTTCTTGTGAGAATCTAAAGAGATCCTGTGGTATATGTGCTTTGACGAGTAGAGGGAGCTACAAGGAGAGACTGTGGTTTTCTAAGCTAAATAGGGTGTCATTCGGGCATAAAGGCAAAAGGCTGGTATTTCCAAACATGGATGAACTTTCTTTTAAAAAAGTACCTCTGACAAAGCCCAGTCAATGCAAATACAATGAAAAAGTACAAATCTGAAATAAAAATGGGATATAACTAAAGTCACAAAAGAGAATACCGTGAATTGTTTTAGACCAGTAAATGTTTAAACCAATGTGAAAAGGTCAATTTTCTAAGAAAATATAAATTGCGAAAATTGTGTCTCCCCCCAAAAAGCAGAAAATCTTAACAGAACGTTAACCATAAAAGAAAACAGTCGTCAAAGATCTACTTACAAAAAAAAAACAAAAAAACACACTAAGTCCAGCCAGTTTTACAGGTAAATTCTTTAAATCTCCAGGAAACAGATAATTAACATTTTAAACATACTTTCCCAATGTATATAGTAAAAAGACGTAAAGCTACCAAAATTGTTTTAAAAGCCCAAGAGGGAAAAGAAAAAAGCCCCGGAAAGCCCAAAGAAAAAAAATCTTAGGTCACTTATGAACATAGATGCAAAAGCCTAAATAAATATTTGCACATGAAATCCATCAACATATTAAAATAATAGTTTTATTTTATTATGTTACTTATTTTATTTGATTATGTTATTTAATTTATTATATTATCATTTATCATAAATATCTCACGACCAGTGTTGTAGATTGTATTATTGTCAAAACATTTGCTACCCTAACCTGCTGGGCACTTTTCTGCAGGAGGATTAAATGCCTATTCATTGACATTAAGGTCTGCTACTGACTTGCTTTGAGCAATGAAACATGAATAGAAGTTTCTGAGCAGAAACTTTAAGATGGTGTAGTATCTCTTTTCCATCTACCATGAGATGCTCCATCAACCAGGGTCCTAGAATTAAGAAGACATGAAATCAATCCTCAGTGCTCATGTGACATGAGCAAGAAATAAACTTCTGTTGGAATTCAGTAAGATGTGGGGGTTGTTTGTTACCAGAGCAGAACTTAGCCGAGGCTGACTAATACAACAAGGTAAAGACTGTCCCAAAAAGACAAGGAAAACATTAGAAATTTTATCAATGTAATTAACACATTAACAGATAAAAGGAGAAAACCCCTTTGATAATCTCAATAGATGCCAAAAAAGCACTTGATACAATTCAATATTCATTCATAATAAAACACTTACAAACGAGACGCAGAAGGAAATTTCTTCACCCTGATAAAAGGTGCCCACCAGAAACCTAGAGCTAGTAGCATACTTATTAGAAACTTGAGAAGCACTCCCATTCAAGTCAGGAACAAGGTTATGGTCCCCATATCTCTCTGTTACTCAACATTGTACCAGGAGCTATTCTTAATGCAGTAAGAAAAGGGGAAAAGAAACAGGTATATTAACAGTAAAGAAACATGACTATCAAAATTTGTAGGTAATATGATCTACTTAGAAAACCGACTGATAAATAACTCAAACTAATAAAAGAGTTTGTAACTTAGCCAAGTGTAAGTCAATATTCAAAAAGTAGTAGCCTTCCTATTCCCCAGCAATGATCATTAGGTGACATTTCAGATCAGTAGGGAAAGTGTGGATCATCCAACCAGTTATATTGGGATAACAGCCAACAATAAGGAATAAGCATAAACCTGGCTCCCCCCTCAGACCACAAGTTCACTAAATGTATAGAATAAAACTTTAAGAACTATTAAAAAACGTAGAAAACTATCTTTATTAGTTGAGATACAAATGCATATTCTTAAATAAGTTACAAAAAGCACACATCAAAAAAGAAAAGATTAAGTTTGTTCATTTCTGAATTTAAAACTTCTATATGTCAAAAGACCCCATAAGCAAAGCAGCTGTCTGGGAGAAAACATTTGCAATTCATATCACAGACAAAAAGACTATTATCCTCAATATATTTTTTAAAACCCCTACAAATCACTAAGAAAAAGACAACACAGAAATATGGGCTAAGGGAAAGAACAGACAATCCCAAGGGGGAAAAAAAGAAAACCAAATGGCTAAGAATCATAAGAAAAAATATCACTAGTTGGGAAACGCAAATTAAAACAAAAATGAGCCACCCCGTTTCACCTATTTGGTGAGAAAGAAATATTGATTTTTTGTTACACTGAGTGACGGCAAAGTTGTATAAATATAGGTGCTCTCACACACTAGTGGTGGGAGTGTAAACTGTAAAGCTCTTTTCAGGATAATCTGACAGTGTCTTCCAAAACTGAAAATAACGATGCCTCATGATCCAGGACCTTCACACACATGCACACAGAAGCATTGTCTGTGGTTACTGCAGCATTGTTTATAATAATGAACAACCAGAAACAACAAAAGCCCATCTTTAGCAAAGTGGATACTTGAATGAAGTATGGTCATACAATGAAATGCTGTCTCTCAATTAAAAAGAATACACGAGATCCACAATTTAAACACTGAGAGTTCTCTTCTTGTTGTTTGAACAAAAGCAGATTGAAAGAGAATACGTACAGGGCAGTTCTATTTATCTAAAAATACGTGTACACACAGAATACTACGTAATTTATATTTATATAGGATGTATGTAGAAATATTTTTTAATATTTAGGAGGACAAACACCAAACTCGTAGGGAGACAGGGAGGGATCAGAATTAAGGAAGGTGATCACAGGAAACTATAGCTTTATCTGTAAAGTCCTTTTTTTTTTGTCAGGAGAATTTTTACAACTACTTGTATCACTAAAAACTAATTTTTAAAAAAACAGAATTTTCCACCAATTATACTATTGCCTTCATCCACTTAAAGACTTCTTGCACCCCTATTATATACCTGGATGCCATGGGGATAAAAAGATGCAATCACTGTGAGCCACCCAAGATACCTGGTCACATTATTAGCAGACAAGGCAAATATGATAAAGGCAGGAAAGAAGCAAAGTGAAGGGCTTTGGGAATTCAGAGGACAGAAAATTGCTTCTTGAGAGGATAGGGAGGGGTGGGTAGGGCAGTAAAATCACAAGAAAGCTTCGTTAAAGGGGGTTAGCTGGATGCTGAGTCTGAAAACTTCGGCAACTTGAGAGAAATCCTGAGAGAAGCAAGAGAGAAATGACACCTTACTATAGGGGAACACAACTCTAAAGACAGCGGATTTCTCATCAGAAATTGTGGAGGCCAGAAGAAAGGCACAATACTGAAGTCCTAAGGAAAAGAAGTGCCAACCGGAAATCTAGATCCAGTGAAAATATCCTTCAGGAATCAATGGGATGGGAGAAGGCTAGAATGACCCACATGGTAATGGATTAGAATTGGAGACTTCAGTAAGAACTCACACGTAATATAGATACAGATTGTTACACACAGAAATATTTGTAGACATGTATATGTACACAGGTTAGTATACACACAGCTCTGTTGGCTGAGAGGGCCTGGAAACAAGGACACTCCTGTGGCAACAAGCACACCAAGCACCCACATCTTGGTGTCTAATACCATTCTCCATTAAAAGGAACCAGGGCTCCTTGGAGAAATGGCTGTTTCTAGAACTGGGGCGAGATATATACAAGATGAGCCTGGAGAATCTCGTAGTGCCAGAAAGTAAGGAAGTGCTCAAAAAAGAGAAAAAAAAAGAACCACATTGATGGGGGTATGTCAAAGGGACACAGGAACCAACTGAAAGAGCTCCCGATGGCCAAAGCTGGAACAATTGAACAAAATAAAGTAGTATTGGATAATCCAAAGTATAAAATAAATATCCATGAGTCCATTCTGCTACAAATAAATAACTGAACAAATTAATAAAGGGGGGAGAGGAGAGAAGGGACAATTCTCCTGTGCAGAAGAGTTCCAAATAAATTAATGTAGATACTCTAAAGAAAGGGAGCATAACTCCTTAAGTGTGGCTGCCCGGGGTGACTTCCTTCCAAAGAGGACAGTATGGAAAGGGGGGCAAAAGAGTAACTTTACAGTGGAGAAACCTGACGAACACGCCCCCAGCCAAGTGATCAAGGTCAACATCAACAGTCATAAATCACGTTGACAGTGTGTAGTCTTGAGATGATGAGATGAAACGCATTTTACCTCTGTGGTTTTCCTCCCAAAACCTATAACCCCAGTCTAGTCATGAGAAAAACATCAAATCCCAGTAGAGGGGCATCCTACAATATACCTGACTGTACTCCTCAAAACTGTTAATGTCATCAAAAACAAGGAGTCTGAGAAAATGTCACAACCAAGAGGAACCTAAGGAAATATGACAACTAAATGTAACGTGGTATCTGGATGGAATTCTGGAACAGAAAAAGGAAAAAACTAAGGAAATTTGAATAAACTATAGACTTTACATAATAACATACCAATATTGATACATTAGCTGTCACAAATGTATCATATTAATGTAAAATGTTAATAATAGGAGAAATGGTGAGGGGGACTCTATATACTTACTTTTTCTCTAAGTCTAAAACTGTTCTAAAAAAAGTCTATTGATACAAAAAAAACTGATAGAACTGAAAGGATAAACAAATACACAATTACAGTTGCACACTTTGACACTATTCTCTCAACAATTGATAGAACTAGACAGAAAATCAGCAAGGATATAGAAGAAATTAACACCACCGACCAACAAGATCTAATCAACATCTATAGACACTCCGCCCAGCAATAGCAGAATACACATCCTCTGCAAGCACCTTAGAGATAGACCATATCCTGGGCCATAAAACTAACCTCAACAACTTTAAAAGAATTGAAATCATACAGTCCAGCTTCACTTGGGGAACATTTCTTATTGATTGATTTATCTAGTAAACTTATTTACAGAAGCATAATTAAATCTTTTTAGCATAAAGGCTGGCACACAAAAGGAAATCACTAAAAGTCTGGTGGATGAACAAAAGAATGAATGAATGAATCAACACAGAAGAAATTATCTCATCTTGGGAGCCAACAAGGCCTCTTTTTACTGTTAAGAATGAGAAATAAATGATACTTTATAATAAGTTACAATCTTATTTTATTCACTTATTCTACATTAATTTAAGGTACTTTTTGTGATTTACTGTTTTGGGTTTTTTTTTTTTTTTTTTTTTTCCCTTTTTCAATCGGTAAAGCTCACAGAGAATCCAGGACACACTGGTTCTCTGTGCTGCAAGAGGGCTGCAGCGAGAGGGCCAGCAGATGGCGCCAGAGGACGTAGTTCAGCCCATGAGGTTGTCCTTGCTTCCAGGGACCCTGGAGGTGGCGTGGCTCCTCCCCACCTCTCCTAGCCACGGGGAGAAGGGGAGCCAGCCCTTCCTGTGTCTCCCTCTGCAGCCTGAGGATCCCCACCAACCATTAGGGTGAGGATAGTGAGGATGCAGAAACAGCAAGTGTATAAAATGCTAGTGTGAAGCTTGACTGAAAGGGAAGCAAGGGAAGGTGGTAGCAAGAGGAGGTGGGTGATGGGAAAGATGCGAGCACATTGAAAGGTGGGTGGGAAGCATAGAGTAGGGCAAAGTGGAGAGGAAGGGAGGAGGCAAGGTCCCTGGTTTGGGACATGGGATGTACAAGTGGAGGGTCACACACTTTGTGTCAGGGGGAGGTCTAAAAGGACGGCTATTCGCAACCCCCAGGAGGGTTGCCAGCCAGCAACGAGGGTGGGACTAGGGGTTGGCACCATTCAACTTGGCCTTTTCATTCACTTGTTCATTCATTCTGCAAATATTTGATAACCTACTATTACACCAGGCACTATTTTGGACACCGTAACTTACATTCTAGTGGGGGTGAGGATAGACAAATAAATATATATATAAAAACAAACACAAAAAATGACGCCAGGGAGAGAGAAGGACTACGAAGAAACAGGCAAGGGGAGGGAACAGAGGGTGCCGGGAGAGCTGTGAAAATGGGTGCTCAGGGAAGCCTTCCTGGAGGAGTAATAGCTGAGCAGAGATCTGAACGCACCGAGGGAAAGACTTGCAAGATCTGGGGCAGAGATTCCAGATAAAGGGGACAGCCAGGGCCAAGGGAAGGGGGCGGTGGCAGGAAGTGGCAGCCCGGGGACAGATCACACATGGCATTGGAAATCACCTCTTATGCTCAGTGTGATAGAAGTCATTGGAAACCAGGGAAGCGCATGACTGGATCTTATTTTAAAAGGATCACACTGCTGCTGGGTGGAGAACAGGCTAAAAGGGGCAGGCATGGAAGAAGGGACACCACGCAGGAGGCTACTGCAGCCTCCAGGGCAGAGGTAAGAGGAACAGTGGAGGAGGTACAAAGGGATCGGATCCAGGATGTGTCCTGTAGATGGAGCCAACAAGATTTGCTGATGGCACATCTGATGATCAGATATGGGCTGTGAAAGAGAAAGGAGTCGATGATGACTCAGGTGTTTGCCCTGAGCCAAATGGTGGTACCACCTACTCAAATCGAGTAGATTAGATCTGGGAAGGAGCAGATCGAGAGTTCTGCTTTGGACATGTTAAGTCCGTGGAAAGATCCTGTAGGCAGTGTGGTGGTGTTTGCTTTGCTTTGCCTTTGCTGTGTTTTCACCAGCAGGTGTGGCTCTGTGTTTTTCTCTTGGTGACCCAGACACAACTGTGGAGAAAACAGACAATTGATCCACAATTGGAATGATGTTGGATTGGCTTTAACAGAACAAATGGCAAGAGAGTTAAGGATAGGGCCAGCCCCATGGCATAGTGGTTAAGTGCCCGAGCTCTGCTGCTGGCTGCCCGGGTTCGGATCCCGGGTGTGCACTGATGCACCACTTGTCAGGCCATGCTGTGGCGGTGTCTCATATAAAGTGGAGGAACATGGGCAGGGATATCAGCCCAGGGCCAGTCTTTCTCAGCAAAAAGAGGAGGATTGGCATGGATGTTAGCTCAGGGCTGATCTTCCTCACACACACACACAAAAAAAAAGATTAAAAAAAAAGAGAGAGTTAGGGATATTGGAAAGAGACCGAGTGAAATGATAATCGAAAACCCCATTCCTGGAACCAATTTTAATTAGTCAGGACCAATGACAAATGATAAAAACCTAATGCCAACCAGCTAAGCAAAAGGGGAACCAGTGCCTCGTGTAGCAGATAGGGCACTGAAGTGGCTCACAAATGGGAAGGAAGAGCTATAACACATGGTCTTGGTCACGGCCTTGAACTGGGCGTGAACAGACGACTGTGTGACCCCGTGTGCCCCACATATGAGAGGGGGAAAGTGACAGATCCAAGAGAAAAAGTAGTAATGGGCCCTGCAGTGAAATGGCGGGAACACCCAATCCCACAGATCAAAATCGCTCAAACTGAGCTCACTGAAATAAAGTACGTCTGACATTTTGCATCCCAAACAGAGACCCAGTTTTGAACACTTCTGCAAAATCAGTGGTCAACAACCACTGCTAGGATCATGGAGACGAGAACAGCTTTACATCTATCATCTCCAGCTAAAATGCATGAAGCAGGGCTGTGACCAACCCTTTCCTTTCTTATATTAGATACCTGAGATGAGCGGAGATGCCCTGGATGCCACCTTAGGGGGGCCACAACCCCTCCTGTGTGTTGAGATTTGATTACCCTACACAAATCGGGAGCAGCCTCCACAAACAGCCCAGCCAGTCATTATGAGAACATGCCGCGTCGCGGAACTCTACCATTACGTGTGGCAGACCACTCATTAGACAGGCAGCTCTCTAGAACTGAACCAGCAGCCCACCTCACTCTGTACCTCAGGCTACCCTTGGGCTCATCCCGACAGGCCCAAGTAAATGCAGGGTGACTCAAACCAGAGGTGCTTCACTCCTACATTTGTTTGTGGGTGAGCAGACATTCTAAGCGGCCCCCATGAAGTGGAGCTAACATACTGCTCACCTGGCCCAGCAACAACGGTGGAAAGAAACAGCACCTGACGAGGACCCCAGGCCCCTTGAAGGAACATTTCTGAGACTTCCACAAAGTTACAACTGAACAGCTTGCTTGTAGATTCCCTGATGCCCACAGCACAAGAAACCATGCAGCCAGTTCTACATGGACTCCAGTGCCAGGAAAGAACTTTCCTCTCAAGTGACCTTCTACGGGCAATAGAACTGTACAGCAGGCATTGGCGTGGGTGTTGGCCTGAGTGTGCCACATTTGCCACCCCTGATAGAGTCCTCTGGGTTTCAACCAATGTCAAGGCTCCTTCAGAAACCTCGTCACAGCAAGACACTCATGCTGGGTCCCTGGTCCATCCAGTCTCTCCTTGCTTCTGAATGGTTCTTGCTTTTCTTTATCTGCCTCGAATCTGTTTTGGGAGCTGCAAATCATACATGCTGTCCACATTATGCAATTATCTGATGTAGAGGCAGCACACTGGAGGGCTGACTGCTTTGGCAAACTCTTCAGGGCCACCCCTCGGGCACCTGTTCCCACCTGTGTGTCCCCATGGCTCCCCCCACCTCCCTCCCAGGGTTGCTCCCTTCCCCTTGAGATGGCAACCTCTCCAAGCTGCATGGCCTTGCCCAACCCCACACAAGTCCTTCTGGGAACCTTGATTTCCTCGGCTGTAAAACAATCCCCACCTCCCTCATGCGGCTGCAGATGCCCAGATGAAGGACACAGGCAAGGAGTCTGCTAAACGGTGACATCCTATGTAAACACAAGGCCAGGCCTTATCACTGGGCAGCCAGAGGGGCATAAGTAGCTCCTTCCTCCCTTTATCTGCTCTCAGGATGCGTCATCTCTGCTGCAAGGAGGAAGTTCGCTGGGCCAACACAACGGTATGTTTTGGGATGGGAGGGTGGGGGGAAGGGCATCCTCAGACTCTTAAACTTCTTAAATTGAGTTATATCATACATACAGAAAAGTACATAAATCTTCAGTGTATAACCCAATGCATTTTTACCAACATATATACCCATACAACCACCCCCCAGATCAAGATATGGAACATTTCTATAACCCAGAAAGTACCCCATACTCCCTCCCAGGCACTACCCCATCCCTTCATTTCTAACACCATAGATTAGTTTTACAGGTTCTTGAACATCATATAAAAGAAATCAGACAGTATATAGCCTTGTGCCTGGCTTCTTTCATTCAACATGTTTTTGAGGTTAATCAATGTTGTTGCAAATGTCAGCTCATTTTATTCTATCGGTACGTAGTATTCCATTGTATGAATGTACTACAGTTTGTCCATTCTACTATTGACGGCCAGCTGGGCTGTTTCTAGTTTTTAGCTATTACGAACTATGTTGCTACTGGTACATATTTTTGGTAGGCATACACACTCATTTCCCTTGGGTGTGTACCCAGGAGTGGAAATGCTGGCGGGCACACAGCCAGCTTTAGTAGAATCTGCCACACAGTCTCCCAGTGTGGCCGTCCCCATTTCTACTCTCTCCAGCAATAGCTTCAGAATGTTTTGGGGTTTGTTTGTTTTTTGGTTTTTGGGTTTTTTTGATGGCATCAGCCTCTTTTTTTCATCGCAATAAAGAGAATGAGCCTGCACTGTGCAGTCAGACCTCGGTTCAAGTCTCAGCGGCACCACCGACCTGAGTGACCTTGGGTGTGTTACTTAACTCGCAGAGGTTTTGTTTCCCCCCAGGGATAAATCGCCCTCCTCAGCCTGAGTTGGCAGCCACGTCAAATCAAGAGACCAGACCATATGCTCAGCATTCACAATTGACAATCTGTCTGGCAGGTGGTCAGCACTACAGGAATATTCTCTCCCTCCATCTTGCCCACATCTAAAGCTCCCCATCATTGCAATCACCAAATAATAGGCCTTTTCACCCTCGTGGAGTCCTTTAAAATTCCTACCTGTGATCCTGAGAATCTGCTTATTACCTTCTTCCCCATACTTATTGTCGGGCGCTTCTGTCCATCCCACCACAGTTAGTGGGGAAAATCCAGGACGTGGGGAGGGACCGTGCTGGATCAGCGCCTCCTGAGGTGAAGTTAGATGCTGCCTGCAAAGTCACTCGGGGCCAGGAAGAAGACACTCCTTGACCAAAGCAGGGTCCGAATGTACATTATCTGTATAAGTATTGTTATGGAAAGATCTCCAAGAATCATTATGTTAACTAAAACAAGCAAAATGCAGGACAGGATGAATACTTTATCATTTTTGTATAAAAAGAAGAGAGAAGGGTATATATTTATATTGACATATCTAGAAATGGATACACAAGACACTAATAACATGGGGCTGTGGGGAGCACCAAGGACATAGGGGGTAGGCATGGGAGGAGATGTTTCATTGTCTCCTTTCATGGCTCTTGAGCTTGAACCACATCAACAGATCCTCTATTCAAAAAAATTTTGGGGGGCCAGCCCGGTGGCGCAAGCGGTTGGGTGCGCGCGCTCCGCTGCGGCGGCCCGGGGTTCGCTGGTTCGGATCCCTGGCGCGCACCGACGCACTGCTTTGGCAAGCCATGCTGTGGCGGCGTCCCATATAAAGTGGAGGAGGATGGGCACGGATGTTAGCCCAGGGCCGTCTTCCTCGGCAAAAAAAGAGGATTGGCGGATGTTAGCACAGGGCTGATCTCCTCCCCCAAAAAAAAAAAAAAAAAAATTTTGGGCTGACCCCGTGGCCTAGTGGTTGAGTTTGGCACACTCCACTTCAGTAGCCCAAGTTCACAGGTTTGGATCCTGGGCACAGACCTGTACCATTCGTCAGCCACGCTGTGGCAGCAATCCACATGTAAGGTAGAGGAAGATTGGCACAGATGTTAGCTCAGGGATAATCTTCCTCAGAAAAAAAAATTTTTTTTCATATATGTAATTATAATTTATGTGTCAGGTGACTATGAATCTCTGACAAAATCCTTGAAGATATCTGGTGGATCAACCCTGGCAAAGCAAGGATGCCTGTTAGATATGTGCATGGGGGTGGGTGTGTGTGTAGGGGTGTGTGTAGGTGGGTGCAGGTAGGCATGTGTATAGGTATGTCGACCTTGGACATCTCCATCATAACCGGAGGTGATGGGGAGAGGATGTGGAGTCATACCAAGGGCAGTGCCCTAAATTTCCAAGAATGGGACCCAACCTAAGCTCATACAGAGTTAGACCAGGGGGGCCCACCTGGCTTTTCACAACTTCCTCCACCACCCAACCCCTCAACTCTGTAGAATTCAAACTCTATCACTAGAAATCTGGAGTAAGAAAATGACTAAATGTTTATTAAGGTTCTATGCATGTGCGTAGATGTAGTTGTGTGTAGGTATAAGGGTGTGGGGTGGTGTATGTGTGTGGAGTGAGTGTATGTAGGTATGTATGTGTATGCAGGTGAGTGTATGTAAGGGATATGTATGTATGTGTGTGTGTTTACTCAGCAAAAAGAGCAGAAAAGAGTGTCCCCCAATAAGTGGTAGGCTCCTGGAACATAGCAGGTGGGTGACACTTAGGGATATTCCCCTGCCCAAAAAATGGCCAGACTATCCACTTTTCCAGAAGTCAACAGTAGCCATCCTAATGGCCAGACCCAGGGCCCCGTGGCCAGGTGACACTAATAATTAACACATCTGAGCTTAGCATGGAGCCACAACAGGTGTCCCCTCCCATGGAACTCACCTTCACTCCATGTGGCCATGTCACCCAATCAGGCTCTGAGAAGTCCAGCAAAGGGCCAGCAGGCAGACTCATGCCTGTCCTGAAGGAGCTAGGGCTGAGCAGTGAGGGGCCCTCATCCCCAAGGAGCCTTGCCGGCAGGAAGGCAAACAACCACAAACAGATTGGGGTGAGGGGATCCCCCTTCCAGTAAAGGCAGGCACTTTTCCTTCTGAGGGCACAGCCAGGCCACGGCTCCCCTCACCATCCCCTCCACTCAAAGGGAGTGTGATTTAAAAAAAACACTAAAAAAAACACACACACACAAGAGGCTGAGGAAAATGGAAGAGAGGAGCTGAGGAGCTTGGGAAGGGCAAGCCTCTTTTATTATCCCAAAATGCAAAGTACTGAAGGCACTTACAATAACAAGGCGGGAGAGGAGGGGAGGCACAGGAGGTCAGAGGTCAGAGCACAGAGGTAAATCAACAGGCCCCACCCTGGTCACCACCCGGCATGGAGAAAAAGAAAAGCTACAGGGCCAGGTCTGAAGCCAGTCAGGGTGTCTAGCTCTACAAAAGATACAAATCCACTCTACAGAGGATTAGGAAATTAGGAGCACATGGCAGCAAGGGGCAGGGCTGGCAGTCACGAGTTAGTGGTTCTTTAAGGAACACACTCGGCAGTGAGGAGGCCCTCAGGTTCCCTGCTGGAAGAGGTCTCGGTACATCTCGATGAGACGGGCAGCCTCACGCTGGCCAGAGAGCAGAGCACCGTGGGTGGTGGAGTAGTATTTGCGGTGGGTGGCCTCACCTGAGAACAGCACCTGCATGGGCTGGGTGGGGAGACAGGGAAGTGAGGGTGGAGGAGCAAGAAAGGCCAAGAGGCTACATGTCTGCCCCCAGAACCCCCCATCCATACTACAAGTCAGAGAGGAAGGAGCAGACATCTGAGATGCAGGTATTACTGCTTCCAGAGGATGAGGAGTTGCCTATCCCACCAGGCCACGTTCCCCTGCTTCTTTCCCAAACATCCAGTCCTCAGTTCTTTCCGCTCTGGGGCTTTTAGGAGTCCTAGCTCTGCAGTCTCAGAGGCTCACTGTGCCTCTTACTAGTGAACTCAGAGAAAGTGGTTTAACCTTCCTTGGCCTTGATTTTCTCATCTGCAAAATGGGTTTATACCGCCTTCTTCTTAGGGTGGTTGTAAGGATTTAGAGAAATAACCTATATAAAGCACTTAGAACCTGGAAGAACATAAGCACTCAATAAAGTTAGGTGGTAATTTAACAAACCTTTATGGAGCCCCTGTTAGGGTCCAGGGACTGTTCTGGGCACTTGGAAGATAAAAGGTGACCAGGCTGCTGCTTTGAGGAGCTTCCTTGCTGGTGGGGAAGCCAGACACGAAACCCGATTACTAAACAGTGTCAAACATGATGTGATGGGTGTTTGGGCAAGGCACTGAGAGCCCAGAAAAGAGGCCTACCGTCGGGGGGAGTGGGGGGCGGGTCGCATAAAGCTTCCCAGAGAACAGGACCTTTGGATGGCTTCTCAAAAGATGCTGGGTAAATAAACAAGCAAAGGACATTTCAGGAAGAAGGAAAAGTGGGGGTGAAAAACACCAAAGCAGTCCTTGTTTAGGAGACAATGAGAATTTTGGTACAGCCAGGGCTCAACCTCCAGAAAGCAGGCTGTCTAGAGGGAGTCCAGGCAAAGTACAAGTGCACACATTCCAAGCTTGAGTCTGGACTTTATCCTAGTGCATCTCAACCCGAATGTTCAAAGGCACCAGCTGGGGACCTTGGTAGAACGTAGTTTTGAACTCAGCAGGTCTGGGGTGGGCTGAGTCTACATTTCCAACACGCTCCCACAGGATGCTGAGGCTGCTGGTGCACAGACCACCCACTTTGAGTAGTGAGGCAGTAACCCTCCAACAAGGAGCCTGCAGAGGTGGTTAAGCTGAAAGGGGGGCATGTCCTGTGGCAGAGGGCAAGCTGCCTACTCCCACATCCATTCTCCTCTTTCTCCTCATAACAAAGCCCTGATTTTTAACTGGGTCCATTGCCATCCAGAATAAAAATGACGTGTCCCAGCCTCTCCAGCAGCTGGTGTAGTAATGTGACTAAGTTCTGGCCAATCAGCTTCAAGTGCACTGTTGCTTAGAGACACTGATTCAGCCTCAGTGGTCCCCCTCCTTCAAGCCCAAAATGCAGACGTTAGAGCAACAGCCTCTGCAGCCGTCTTGGACCACAAGATGGCCTTGAAATTGGGAGCCAGGTGCTAATTATACCAGGTCCTGACACCTACCTCTGATTTCCTTTTGTGTGATAGAAGCAAACTTCTGTCTTAAACGTTTAAGTCAGTTATTTTTGTTTTGTTTTGCTTTTCTTTACATGCACTAGTCCTAACTGATGCAGGTGACACGAGAAGGTTTGCTTTTCAGGAGGATGGTTATGGCAGCAGTGAGGGCCTTTTCCTCTCTCCCCTTGAGCACGGCCAGGGCAGGCACAACACACTTTGGTTCACTGAAATCTTCTTCACCAATCATACCACAGAATTGCTTTAAATATACTTCCGTTGGGGTTTTAACATTTATTGTATGTGTACATTTGGTGGGGGGAACTCAAAAGCCACTTTATAGATGCAGAAATATATACAGTCATGCATTGCTTAACAATGGAGATAGGTTATGAGAAATGCATCAATAGGCGATTTTGTCGTGCGAACGTCAGAGAGTATACTTAGACAAACCTAGATGGTATAGCCTACCACACATCTAGACTTTATGGTACTAATCTTATGGGACCACCATCATATATGCGGTCCATTGTTCACCGAAACGTCATTATGCAGCACGTGATGTATAGTTATTTCTCTCAGATTTATTATTTCCTCTCTGAGTGTGCAGTTGATATAATTTGGGGGCAGGGTCATTATTTTCAATTTTGTTTTCTAAACCATATTGTGGAAACTTACTTCCATTGAATTGGTGCTGTCCAATAAAACTTTCTACAATGATAGAAATGTTCTATAGCTACACAATCTAATATGGTAGCCACTAGCCACCTGTGGCTATTGAACTTGAAATGTGGCTAGTGCAACTAAGGAACAAAATTTTTAATTTATTCACTTAAATTTTAATTAACTTAATTTAATGTGGCTAATAGCTACCATATTGGACAGCACAGCATTAAATGACTCCTTTTCTATAACCTCAAGAAAGCAGTTAGCATCTCAATTTGATTCCATCTTTTCTTCCAGATGTTAAGTGCACATTTCCTTGTTTTCTCTTTCATTATAGGAGCTATTCCATCCCTGTCTCACCTTGGCACCCCTTAGTGAACACAACCCTCCCCCTCCTCCCCCGGGACCAAACACACATGGAGAACACCCACACACACCCCTCCCCACCCTGCACACGCCTCACATACCAGCACACCCCCACTCACCGCCGCCTTGGAACTCTCCGTGTACGGCAGGGGCTTCGCCAGCTTCTCCACGTCTGCCCCACTCGAGCCCACCTGCGTGTATGAATAGGAGCCACGGAAGTAGGGGTCACTGCCCCAGGCTGAGCGCAGGATTCGCCGAGGCTTTGGAATGTTGGGGTTCCCTGTTAGGGAGTCAGAAGAGACAAGGGGAGAGAGGATAAGCAATGGCCACGCACAGGAGATACCCCCAAGCAGACCACTCCCACTCCACCTCCAGGGCTCCAAGAAGACCAGGCTGCTACAGGCAGGCATGGAGGATGGAGGAGGAGAGGGAGGCTGTGGTTCAAGCTGGGCACCGCTCAATGCCTCCTTGTGACCCCCAGCAAAACATCTCATCTCTCTGAGCCTTAATTTCCCTATCCAAAAAAAAAACACTCCAGATAATCATGTTTCCCCTTCCAACATCAGGAGTCTTGTGAGGCTCTTCTGGGACAGAGGATGAAAGATGATGTTCATTCAGCTAAAGAATCAGACAGTAAAACACAAATCCATCTCTTAGCAAGACAACATGAGTAGGAAATGGGCAATCTGAGGTTTCCCGGTGATACCAAAGTTTTTTTTACCATTCAGCCCTTAAAGAGAGGAAACACAGTACCTACGGTTTGGAGCGTTTTAAGTTCCAAACGGAGGACAGCCCACAATTTAGGAACCCGAGGCTGAGATGTGGTGTCCGGCAGCAGCTCTCCCAGTGGGCAGGCCACCTCAGTTCACAGTCTGGGGAGGGGAGAGCTACCACACAGTTCAGGGGGTGCAGAGGGCCTAGCAGAGGATGGCTGAGGGAGACAGGCCCATGGAAGCAGGCAGTGGTGGCACAGGGACGCACCTGTGAACTGCCGCAGCATCTCCGTGCAGATCTCGGCCACCGCCTCGTCGTCACACTTCTCCATGACGAGGGCCTCCTCCCCACAGATCCAGCCACTCAGTACATGGCCGTAGCGCTCGGGTGGGTAGAGGACATCAAAGCCGCAGATCTTGCGGTACCAGAGCTCGGGAGGGTACGTGAGGGTTCGGCTCTCCGCCTCGTCCTCCCATACAAACTGTAAGCTGTTGCACTCAGGGCCCCAGAAAGGCTCCTCAAATTCCAGAAAGATCTTGTCGGTGGTGCCAATGCCCAGGCGGTAGATGGCAGCCACCTTCTCCACGGGCAGGCCTGGCCGGAAGAAGCTGGCGTGCTGCCTCTTGAGCACGCCCAGCGACACGGTCACGATCACGTGGTCCGCCGGGATCACCTCACAATCCTCACACTCCACTATGACCGGCCACTGCTCATCCTCATCCCGCCCCCTCCCCAGGGGTTCCTCTCCACCCTGGCCACCCTCCCCGGTGTTGTGATTGTGGTCACCCTCACCCCGGGGCTCAATCTCAGGGCCCCGGGGGCGGGCCGAGGCCTGGTCCCAGTGCACACAACGGACGGGTTTCCCCAGCTGGATGATGTGGGCAGGGATGCCCTCAGCCAGCAGCTCCACAACCCGCATGAAGCCCGAGGGGATGATGTGGTGGGCGCCAGGGATCTCGGTCCACTCCCCAAAGGCGCTCAGGGACACCTCGTCTATGCTGTGCGAGCTACTCTCACAGCTCTCCACCTGTGGGAAGAGCCAGAGAGGAGCCAGGTGACCACCAGGGCTGGGCTGGAGTTGGGGCAGGACCGCAGAGCAGCACCGCCCTCCTTGGACCCAGATTCCCCAGAATCAGTCTTCTTTGCTCTGGCACCCGTACTTAACAAAGCTCTAAGACAGCAAAGATACCTTCAGGTACTGCTGGATCATGGCGAGCTTCAGGCGCTTGGTGGCCTCCGGGTCGTCAGGGTCATCCCTGATGCGGTTGCGCACCTCCTCCCGGGTGAACACCCCCACGCTGTTCTGACTCTCAGCATTGACTGGTTTACCATGCCGGAAGAACTCCTGGGTCAAGTTATAGACCTGCCAGAGAGACCCCAGAAGACTGAAAACATAGTCCCTCATCCCACCTCCATCTCAAACAGAAGGGCCCCAACTCGAACGTTGCCACCTCCCAGGTGTTCCCGGATGTGCTGAGCCCATCCCCTGGTGGGCTCACGGCACATGTCCCCTGGTGAATCAATGTGGCACTGAGGCTGCACCCACAGAGTCGTAGTTCGGGGATAGCCAGCTTCCTCACCTCCAGACACCACCCTCTGGGTGTGTGAGGGAGGTTGGATGGGCTCCAGAGGCTCTTGAGCTGAACCCTTGCTTAGAACAAAGTGAAACATTTGGTGCCTGTACTGTCTGTGGGAAAGGAATCACCCCTCATAGGCTCTACACGGCTAAGCGTACTGCCCACTGGGGAACCCAGGTCTGCACACATTTACCTTTTCTAAGAAGCAAAAACACAAACCCTTTTCCGGCCACTCCTGCCCAAGCATGTCTGGTTCGCCCTCTCCCCAGAGGACAGTCTGGCGCTGTGGCCTGGCCAGCGTTCTGGGGAGAGGGAGCAGAAGAGGCTCTGAAATCTGATCTCCCAGGAGACCCGCCCCTGCCCTGCTCAGGTCCACACAAAGTGCCCCCTTTACTGCAGGACTTAGATGCATTTAAGGAAGATGGCCATGTTGGGCAGGGCGTGTGGAGGGGAGGGAGGCCCCAGTGTGCCAAGGAATGGAAATACACTTCAAAGGCATATTATGGCAAAAACTCTAACCCATACCTCGTCAACAGAGAGCAGTGAACAGCCCCTTGGAGAGGGTTTCAACTGCCTCCCCAGCCTGCCTTGTATATAACTCCCAGGTAAGCAGTCCTGGGTCTGGCATGGGATCCCAAAGGGCAGGGTCTGAGCCCCAACATTCACTCTACAAACATTTACTGGGCTCTGTCCAGACACAGGTTGCAACGGTGACCCAGATGGACACAGCGCCGAGCCCCTGCCCTCACTCGAGCTGGGGAGACATTCCATAACTCGTCTGTTTCTACTTGATGTGCTGTGACAGGAAAGAACCCTGGGGTTGTAAGATTAACCTGGACAACCTTGAACAGTCAGGAGATAGCCAGGTTCGCAGTGGGAGGGAGAGGAAAAGTATTTCAGGCAGAAGGAACAGTATATTTAAAGATTTTAAAGACGGAACAGTATACTTAAAGGGAGAGAGAGAACATAAGACGCATTCAAAGTGGCTCAGTTGCTGAAGTGGGCAGCGAGGAGAGAGAAAGTTGCAAGAGATGACAGGAAAGGCAGGCAGGGGCCGGGGCATGAAGAACTAAGAGTCATGTCAAGGACTCTGGACTTTACCAAGATCCTGGCTCACTGAAGGGTTGTGAGCATGATCACACGCCCACTCTCCCTCCCAGGACACCGGCAATGTGGGCTCCTTGGCCAAACATCTGTGGCTGGTGCTGATTAACGGTGTTTCCCTTCCTCAAGTGAGCTTGAATTTGGTCGGCACACATTCATGGGACTGACATCTGCCCTGTCAGCTGTCCCTGGTACAGGCCCTGGGACTGCAGAGTAGAGGAAGGAAGGCAGCATTGCCCACCTCCCCAACATTCCACTCAAGGGAAAGGCCTCCACAGGAGACAGAAACATGAATTAAACATGTCTCTGAAGTATAAAATATAAACAAGAAAATGAGTTAAATTGTTCATTTTTCCTCCCGACAGTCACAAGATGCTGGGTGTTTGGCCTTAACTGGAGTCCTCAGCAAATTCCTCACTCAGTACCACTGCCAAGGAGTCAGGCTTTCAACTCGCCTCCTCCTCCCCAGGTTTTTTCCTTTGGTGATAAGCAACATGGTAGCCAGTCCTTAGTTTATGTTGACTAAAGGCCAAAATGCCCAGCTGAGGAGTAACAAATTTAGTCCATCTACGTGATTCCTGGTGTCAACCACCGACTACAACAGCCTTAACTGAACATGGGTTTGTCATATGGGTACAGTCACCTGTCCTGGGTTAAATGATATCTTCCCAGTGTGACCCAAGGGAAATGGGATAGGCCTGTAACATCTAATACTACTCACCCCAATTCTCATTAAGTGTTTTTCATTGGGATCTCATTTAATCCTCATGACACTATGAAGTAGGTATAACTATGTTCATTTTACAGGTGTGGAAAGTACAGCTCAGAAAGGCTCAATAACTTGCTCAGATTATACAGCTAATAAATGGTAGAACTAGTATTTGAATCAAGGTAGTCTTGCTCCAGAGACTAAGCTCGATATGATACAACTACAGAAACTCATTTATTTGTTAACAAATATAATACATTCAAATGAGTAGCCCTTCAAAGTCACCACCTTTGGAGGGAGGCTACATATTTATTATGAAGCCACCCTCAGGTAGGGCTTTACGTGCTTAGAGCACACCTCTTCAGAATGGCCTCCAGCATTGGTGAAAAGCCACACAAGCAAATTTATCTCTAGATCTCGTGGTTAACACCTCTTCCTCCTGATCCAAAGCATCACCACCCAGAGTGATAACCCACCTTATCCATCCTACTTTCCATGACTTACACTCTTCCCTTTCAAAAATCAAACCCAGAGCAGAAGTTGATAATGATCTACTTTTAAAGACATTTAAAAGAACAAGTAAGTCATGGACCCTGAAAGTCATTCTCAAGAGGCATCCACGCTTGAAGCACTCACAATAACCTGGGAATCAGGGTGTGATTGGCTCCCAGTAGATCAGGAAGGTCTACTTTGAAGAATACTAATTCTTATCTGCTTATTAATAAGTGCAAAGACTCTTTGCACATGAATGAGAACACACAATACCATGGGATTGCACACAACATTCCTTGTGAGTGCACACACGTAAGACGCTGAGTGTGCCTGCCCTCCATTGAGCAGGTACTACCCCAAAGCAAGGGTCACTGCTCCGTTCCCATGCCCAAGAGACAGAAAATGTACAACAGGTGCTAGTTGACTGATTTACTGACCTGGAGTGAAGGATCATTATACTATAAATGACAAGCTATCAGAAGGCAGGACCTACATATTAACTTGCTTGTTCACTGCATTTCACAGAACCAATGAAAGATACCAAAAATATTAACATTTTTTTAAAAACCTGAATGAGACAAGGAAGGATGTGTGCCATTGCCACTGCTATCCAACACTGTACTGGAGATACTAGCCAGTGCAATAATGCAAGAAAAATAAATAAACAGTCTTAGGCTGTGCCGTCCAATACAGTAGCCACTAGACACCTGTAGCAACTTAAAATTAAATTAAATACTTAGTTCCTCAGTTTTATGAGCTACACTTCAAGAGCTCAAGAGCCACATGTGGCTAGTGACTACCACGCTGGACAGTGCAAGGCTAAAACATCTCCATCACTGTGAAAAGTTCAATTGGACAACACTGGTCTAAAGATGAGAAAGCAAAAAATAAAATTCTCATTTTTTATATGATGATATACAGAAAATTCCAAAATATTATTAGAATACAAATTAATATATTAATAGATACAGTATTTGAATTAAAATAATAATTTAGCAAGGTAGCTAAAACCAATATATAAAAATCAGATATAGTTCTATATACTGGGAACAATTAGAAAATAAAGTTTTTAAAAATTACCATTTACGAGAGTATCCAGAAGCAACAACAACGACAATCACCAAGTACCTAGTAATAAATCTAATAAAAGATATTTAAGGCCTTTCTGGAGAAAGATTTTATCATGTGTATCAATAATCTCTTACCTAGTACTTCTCCACTCCTCATCTTCATTCTATCCTCAGATTGTCCTGATTTTCCAAACACAGGGCCCAGAGAGTGTGCAAAGACATGACCGGGATTGTAGACAAGCCCAGCAGGTCGCCCGACTCCCCCTACACTGCCAGGGCGTTCCCTGCCCACCACACCCTTGTGCCCAGCTGCCCTGCTAACACCTCACCTCGTTGTATAAATCGCTGAATTCCTCAACCACGTCCTTGGGGATCCTGCGACCACGGTTGGTGAGGTAGCAGGCCACGCCATTCTTGGAGTAGCGGCTGATGCGGCCCACACTGCGCTCCCCATCAGTTGTCTCTTCCAGGAGGCCATTGGCTTCTGCTAGATGATAGATGGGATTCCCATGGGAGCCATGGATCCAGGTGGCTCCCAGTTCAAAAGTGGCGTGTCCTGATGGTGACAACAAGAGGCCCTTAGAGGGGCAGGGACTTCTTCAGAGAGGGCCAGAACACCACCTCACCCTCCTTCCTCCAAGAGGATCCTTCAGTTCCCAACCACAGGGCAGGAAGGGGATTAGGGCCCCCTCCGGCAACCAACGAAAGTCATCAGTGAAAAGTTCCCACTAGAAACACACGTGGCACAAAATGGATTCCACCTTATAGCTGAGATAACTGCCACCCTGAATGACTCTGTGATTTGCCCCAGAGTCACCTCACTGGACTAATTAGAAGGCTCTCTTTTTCCATCCCCCCTTTTTCCAGGCTAACACTCGACACCAGACTCTCCTTCCTCATTGATGCCTCCCCCTCAGGAGGAATTCTGTGGCACCCGAGGGTACAGTGGTCCCAGTGATGGGAGCAAGGCCACCTGAAAACCCAGTGAGGAGACCCAGGAAAAGGCCCTGCCCTCCGGACCCTAAGTCCCCATCCGGCCTTACTCCAGTTCCTCAACATCCCCAGTGGCCCAGAGTCTAAGCCCCTCTCCCAGAGGAAAGAGGGCAAATATTCCAGTCTGGAAACTCCTCCCCAAGGCAGTCTAAAACAGACTTCTGGATAAAACTAAGCTTTCTTATCCTATGGCACAGGTGGCAGAACCCTAAGAGTCTGACTGGGGCAGGGGGCAACTCCTGGGCCCAAGTTGGACAGGGCTGGGGGCCGCTTCTACCACCCCATCTATAACCAAGATGCTCTGGAGCAAGCTGCCTCCATGCCTGGACCTCAGTTTCCTCTTCTGACGCTGCAGGGACTGTGATGCATTTGTATCTTTCCCTGCCTAGCTCCCAGGGAAGTTGAAACAATGAAAGGAGAATAGAGAGGAACATTTTTCAGTGTTTTGTTTTGTTTTTGGAGGCCTGATTCAAGATACCACGTGTGGTAAGTTTTTTGCCAAGATGGTCACAATAATTCCTACTATCCTTATACACATGGCCCTTTGCAACGTGACTTCACCACTCCCATCAAGAGGTGGAATCTATTTCCCCACCCCTTGAATCCAGGCTGGCCTTGTGACTTGCTTTGATTAAAAGAATGACATTTGTGGCTTCAGACATTCAGAGCCTAGGCCTCAAGAGATCTCGTGGCTTCCACTCTCACCCTCTTAGAATGCGACCACCATGGAGAGAAACCCAGGCTTATGCTGCTGGAGACAGGGGGCCCAGCCAAAAAGCCAGTGCCAACCACAGACACATGGGTGAGGCTATCTTAGACAAACCAGCCCCAGTCAAGCCACCAGATGACTTGTGGCTGCATGGGGGATCCTAGGCAAGACCAGCAAAAGAACCCACCTAGCTGAGGCCTGCCCAAATTTCTGACAGAATATGAGCAAATAAAATGGTGTTGTTTCAAGCCATGACATTTTGCGGTGGTTTGTCAGGCAGCAATAGCTATCTGATACACCGTAAGAGACAACAATGCCGCCTCACCCCAGGAACTGGGCATTCCTCCTTTTCGTGCCTTCCATTTACTAGGCTGCTTCTAATTAAACCACCAGTTACTAAAAATAGCCCTGTATGCATGTATGTGCCAAACACAGAGCAAGAGCAAACACAGTCAACCTCACGCCACAGCCAGCGAGACAGAATTTCCTGGTGTCTCTGGAAGAAGAGGCAGAAATGTGTAGGGCCCTTTGTTCAGGAAAAGTTGGCAGATTGCAGGGCATGAAAAGATGAAAACCCAGTGCCCTCCCTCCAGTGGGCTCCTGGTGGGCACTGGGGGCACTTATTACTAATCTTCCTTTTTAGAGCCTCAGGCTTGGGGCTCCCCAAAATGTCTTGCCTGGTTTGAGCTCCCAACAGGAGCAGAAGGGGGCCAGCACCCTGGGAAGGTCCACTTCCCAAGGCACATCAGGGAGCTACAAGTCATAATCACTGATCTGTGACATCCAGGCATGGGGCACCCTTCCTGGCTCCAGACACTCAGCAAAAGCAGGAACGAGGTGAGCAGCTCAAGGCCAGCAGCAAGGTCAGTGCCCCACCTCCATCCCCGAGGCTCTGCAAGAAGGTGGGGAGGCCCAGAGCCGGCCCCAGTCTGAGGATGCTTCCTGCCCTCTGCCACATCCCCACGTCACCTCTGTCATCCTTGCTACACCCCTGCATCCTAAGGGCACCAAGCACCATCTCCATGTCTACCCTACAGTGTCCTTGGAGCCTCTGGCCCTCGACCCCTGCTCTTACCACCAAGAGTCAGAGCTACCATCTCACACCACAGCAGGCCCATCTACAGCCCGGGCTTTCCCCCCTGAGTGTCTGACCTTGGGTCCAGAGGCCAGGGCTATCCCCTCTCCTGGCAAGGTTGGCCTGGTCTCCCTCACATACATCATTCCACGTGTATTGCCCCCTCCTTCTTCTCACTATCTACCCAACTCTCACCATCACCTGAGGCCCAACCAAGCTCCCTCCTCCCAGGAAGCCTTCCTGCCTGATGTGCATCCCCTCAGCCTCCCACAGCCCCATCTCTTCCGCCTCGCTGCCTTGTGCCATCATCCCACTGCATGGCATGTCAACTGCCAGCTACCACTGAGACTGGGCCACTTGTCCTCCAGTCTTCTGCTTCTATGTCAGACCCTGAGTGTCTTAACAAACTCGAGAACCACGAATGGAGCCACCCCTTCCCTAAGGCCCAGTCAGCCAATCAGGTGTCAAGCAAAGAGGACTTCCCTGCTGGCTGTCCCCAGGTTTATGAGTGCCTTGGAAGGCACTTTCATCCTCACTGCCAACACATACTCTTGTGTGTGCCAGGGGAAGATGGACGCAACCTCACGTACACCTTCCAGGAAATGCTCTCGGGGAAGACTCCTAATGTGATCAAATGTCTGAAAGAAGAGAGAAGGTCTCCATGTGTCCTCAACCTCTGCTTGGTCTAAGCCTGACCACCTACTTCTCTGAGACAGTTTCTCCATCCAGCAAAAGTGGGCACACAGAATCTGCTTGGCCTAGCTGCCCCGAGTGGGAACAGATACAGACACAAAATCCTCTGGAGGGTCAATGCAACCCACATACTCCAGGCCACTGTGTATGGTCCCACTGGGCTATTATCATGGTCCCTACCTGCTTAACCTCTCATTGGTCAGACCCCCTACCTGGGAAGCCCTGACCGCCAGCTGCATTTCAGGCAATTCCCCACCCTCTAAGACCCCTAGCAAAATCTGCCCACACCTGGGGTAAGTCCCTTACCTGGCTGCTTTCTTCAGAGTCCTCATTACTCTGCAACCCGGACAGACTCTCTTCCTAGATAATCCTAAGACCTACCCATCAGCCACAAGGAGGCCCAGAATCCCCTTCCATCTCTGCTGCCCCAAGCTCCTACTGTCCCAGGCTAACTCTCAGTCATGACATACTAATTCACACTCAAAAGTTAATGACGAATAGAAGCTTACAGAATTCCCCGTCTTGTGAACTAGAAACTGGTCCACCCACTGCCAAGAGAGTTTGGTTCTAGGTGTCCCCTCCCTCTTAAACACTGTGAACCTGAGGTCATGTTCCAAAAATGGAGGCCAGAGCCCCACTCTGCCCACCTCAGAGGGCTGCTGAGAGGGACAAATAAAGCTTCTGGAAAATGCCTAGGCAGCATGCATGATGGAACACTTACCCCAGGGAAGAAGCTAAAATAATGAGATTGCAGGCAGGGCTAGGGCACTGAGGGACAAGAGGTGACCTTGGAGGTGGCTGGGCTAAGGAGCCACTCACCGAGTTTCACGCTCTGCACGCGGCCTCCGATGCGGCTGGAAGCCTCAAGCACAGTGACATCCGTGAAGCCCTGCTCCAGAAGCGCTTTGGCTGCAGCCAGGCCAGCCAAGCCGGCACCAATCACCACCACGCGAGGCTGTCCCCTTCTCCGTAGGCCACGACTGAGAGGGTCATCCGCACTGTCGCCACTGGATTCACAACTTTGCATACCGTCCGCACTCGCCTCCTAGGAACCTGCAGAGGGCGGGGGTATCAGAGCTCACCCACCCTGCCTTCACTTTCTACCTGCCCCAAGGGATGCTCCAAGGGCTCTGCCCTCAAAGGGGGACCTCAAGCCCTCTCCCTCCTCCCTGAGGACCTGGACAAGAGCCATCTCCAATGGATGTGACGGGGAAGGGAGGAAGAGACACAGGGAAGGAGAGAGGAAGAGAGGGATGCATGCTGAGCCCCCACCAGCAAGCAGGAAAGCTGGGAGCCCACCCTGAGCCCCTGAAATCCATCAATCTCATTCCAGACCTGCTAGGCAGAGCCTCTTCCCCAAGGCTGAGACAAGAGCTGGCCAGGAAGATGATGACCAAGAAGGCCCAAGTCAAGAGAAACTGACTGTCACTGCTGACCCTGGACCAACTCAGTCCAGCACAGCTGCTGTGGTTCAGCTCAGGCCAACCTGGGGATGCTCACACTGACCCCAGGATGCTTGCACAGACCTCAGGATGCTCACGCCAACCTCAGGATACTTGCACACACAGCGCTGGACCCTCTGCTCTCCCTCCCTTGCCTGGCTCTTCCTGGCACTCTCTTCCTTGCCCCTTCTCTTCTCCTCTGGCTTTCTGTTAGTCTTTCACAGCCTCAATGAGGTGGCAATTTGGTAGGCAGGACATAGTCCTGCCCTCCCCCAAGAAAGTGCCACGAGGCCTGTATTGGACAAGCCTCTGCTATTCCGGGTACATCTCTGGTTGTTTTCCCCAATCCACCCAGCCCCTCAGTCACCGCAAAGCAGCAAGGAGCCCGGGAAACAGTGGACCATGAGGACCCGTGGCACCAGAGGCCAGACATCAAATTGACAGTTATGCTAAGCCAGCTTGCTCAGAGACGCCAGGCTAGGGAGCTGATGGCTGGGAGGCCTAGAGGGTCCCTGAATCCAGCCCCAGGGCTGGGAGAGGCTACCCTTCTATTCCCAGAGCGACCACGACGGTTTGAAGGGGTCTGTGGGCCATCTCGGGGAGCCACTCAGTTCTGATCCTGTCCCTTTCCTTCCCTGACCCAAGCAACTGAGATCCCAGTTTCCTTTGCTGAAGTTTCAGTGGCAAAGGTTGCAGTCTCTAATAGTATCCAGGACCTAACAAGACGGGAGCAAATGTGGGTGGAAGGTGGCTGCTGGGCAGCGGACAGGGGACATATAAAAAGCTATCACCTATACCTAATAAAGCTGAGCAAAACCGTTCCCAAAACACAGCAAGCCCACTCCTAAGAAGACACCCAAGAGAAACAGGGCATATTCCATCAACTAGACATGCTGAAGAATGTTCATAGCAGCTTTATTCATAATAGCCAAAAAACCAGAAACAACCCAAAGGTCCATGGAAAGGAGAATGGATAAATATATTGTGCTATGTGTAGCATATTCATACAAGGGAATATTCTTCAGCAATAAACAGAACCAAACCCCTGATACTTTCAACAATATGATATCGAGCAAAAGAAGCCAGAGTCAAAAGAGCACATACTGTATGACCCCATTTATGTGAAGTTCACGAAGAGGTAAAATCAATCAGTGATAAGAGAAGAGAGACTGGGAGGGGGAGAGTGACTGTAAAGGGTCAGGAGGGAACTTTCTGGGGTGGGAGAAATATGTGTCTTGATCTAAATGGTGGTTTCACAGTGTACATATAAGGATCCACTGAGGTGGACCTTTAGGATTCGTGCCACTCCCTGTATGTATGTATGCATGGACGTATACCTCAGTAATCATTCAGATATTCATTCCTGGCTCCCTATAAAACAATGAAAGCTGGCACACTGACTTCCTTCTCCACACATCTCAAGGTCCCACCACTGAAGTTTCCATCCCACCTTGAACTGCGCCCTCTAACATCATAGTAGGTTTGGTACAGGGATCTCTTCCTAAATATGCTCAGGCTCAGAGGTTGCTCCTCGTGCCTCCCCCACCCACTCCACCTGCCATTGCCACACCTGGGCGTGGACAGGAATGTCCCCTGACACCTGCCCCCAGCTCCCTCAACCCACGCCCGCCCACCAGGTTCCCTAGGGCCGGTTCCCTAGAGGGCCAGGAGGTGGCGCCCGAGGCCCGGAGGGCCCCCCCAACCCCCCTTAATGTTCTGGCCGGCGGGCCTCCGGGGAGCATAAGGCTCAGGGCTGGCTCAAGTCCTTTCCTCACCTCCCCCTTTCCCCTCCCGCTCCCCCTCTGCCTTCCTCCCCTTTCCTCCCCCAGGTTCTCCTTCCGGTGAACTAAATTTAGAGGTGAGGGTGTGGCTGCCTGCACCGGCTGCCCCGGTGCTGGCCCGCGGGGAGGAAGTGTCCACGATGCTTCGCGGGCAGAAAGTCCGCTCTGCGTCAGGTCTGTAAACACACGGGGTGCTCCGAGCTGCCGCGGACGCCACCACTGCCAGGCACCCCGCGATGCGACGTGGCGCTGCTGCCCGCCCCGCTCCCACGCCTCAGCTCCCCAGGACTGGGGGCCCTTGCCTGCATGCTGGTCTCCCCACCCCCAGCCCGAGGCCACCCCCTAAAACAACCTTTTTTATACAATGAAGGGGTGGGATCGCTGCAGTGGTTCTCAGACCTTACTGGTGGACCGCCTTCTCAAAAAGCTCCTGTGGGGCCCACAATGTGACTGGGATAAAACTGGCCGTCCTGCTCCCTCCTGAATTCTCATCACACAACCCCCAGGCTCCGTGGAGCACCCCCTCTGAAAACCGGGGATCTAGATAAGCCCCTGCCTTGGGAAGCCCCACAGGGAAGGAATGCTTGGGCAGCAGCAAGTTCCCAGCCTTCATTTCCTTCTATCGAAGTGGCCAGCTGGTCCTCACTCCGTTGTTGTGACAGTTAAATAAGGCCCTGTGTGGATGTCACAAGATTGTCAGCATTTTGAAGAGCCTCACGCGTGGAAATCATTTGTCCAATTCTGTATCTAAATTATGAGCAAACTGTCTTTGGAATGGGGTTCAGGAAGGGGCTGTGGGAAGTGCACCCAGGCGGGTAGCCTTTAAGATGAACACAGAAAGAACCCTGCGTTCCCAAGGTACCAGCCACCTTGAACTCAGACATCACAGGTGGGGTGCCAGGGCGGAAGCAGGTAAGCAGGGGCCATGTCACCTGCAGCCCTGACCCTCACAGCTAATCCCACAGTCCTGTCCCTTTACAGGCCTTGCCCCAGATGGGCCTGTCAACCCCTGGGGTCCCCAAGAAGCCAGAGAAGCCACACACACAGCCCACAGAGGGCAGAGAGATGAGGAGTCTGCCCTGTGGCCCCCCACATTGGCCCACGGAGCCACCATATCCTGGGGTCCAAACTGAAAGGGAGAGAGAAAAGCACCCACAGGAACACCTACTGTGTGCTGGGCCCTCAGCTAAATGCTGAACTGGACCTTCCAGCACTCTGTTATCTCCAGCCAGGGTGGACAGGAGGGGGGAGAAGCAACTTGTTTTCTGTTGGTTTGTGTCATCTTTGCCTTTCCAATACTTTTTTTTAATTTTATGAGAAAATGCCTTATTGAGGAAGAAGAATCACTTAATGGTCCTCAGTGCCTGCCTGCCCTTCTCGCGCCTTCGAGAAAGAAATAAATAAATAACATCCGCTCCTTGATCTGTATGCACAGGAGAAACAGAACACCCTGTACTTTTCGAGCAGATAAAGGAGAGAAGAAAAAAGTGCTGGCTCAGCCAGGCAGGGAGGAAGCGGCGGGGGAGGAGGGAGGTGCAGGGCAGCAGACACTTGCCTTCCCAATCCTGCTTCCATGGCAAAATGAGGGTGGGAGCCTGAAGCCTTTATGTCCCCAGGCGGCCAAGCCCGGTAGCTTCAAGAAATCAGGCCAGCCACAGCATGAGGGTCCCAGCCCCATTCACGATGCCCCCCGCCTGCCCCCCTGCTCTGGCCTTCAGGCCACCACCTCCCCCTGCAGCCCAGAACCAACAGTGCCCTGACTGAACCCGCCTAAGAAGCCCAAACAGAAAGAAGGCGGCAGCTCGGGAAGGAGAGAAGAAAAGAAAGAAAGACCCTGTCCCATGGCAGGGTCACCAAAGAAGGATGGATGAAGACTAGGAGGCCACGCAACGGGAATGCGCACTAGCAGCCAAGCATATGTCCACTGCCACTTCCCCACTCTCCTCTGAACATCCTCACCAGTTTCATTTTGCTACCCTCAAATTTACCTTCCAAGAAGTGCCTTCTCATCGCCATATACTAGACACATGTTTTAGTGCTGGCCTCCAGCATCTGACCCTGCTGAGACCCTCTTGGAAATGCCCAGAAGTGAGCTGAGGGCACCGCAAGTCTCCTTGTGCTTTCCCCACCACGGTTAAAACTGGGGAAGCGCCGAGCACTCCCAAGGCTGGAAGCTGAAGGCATCCTTCGTGGAAGACCTGCCCTTACCCATCAGGTCAAGCCATGTCAACCTCACAGCCCGAATCACTGTTGCCTCTACCCTCAGCTTCCCCAGGTGCCCGCCTGCCTCCTCCATCTGAACCACGCCCCTGGAGAATTGCTGGGCCTGCCTCAAGTCCCATCCCTTAAAGACAAGCTTGGCCAGACCTCTCATGAACCAGGGATAAAACCCAGCAATTCATGAGCACCTGCTGTGTACCAGCATGGGGAAGGCCTCAGCATGTCAGCCCTTGACCCTCTGGACCCAGATGACCTTTCTGGCTTCAGATTTCACTCACCCACCCCCCAAACATACACACATACCCCAACTTCACCAAAGTCTTGGGTATCCCCCACCTAGCCCACCTGAAGGCCTGTGGAGATGTCCCTCTTTCAGGCGTCAGAGAAGCTGGCTCTAGGTTCTCAACACACGCACACCCTTGTGCAGGCTGCAGTGGTTGTGCAGCTGTGTGCTTGAACCACCACAGGCCCAGCCTGCTCTACTGACACTTCCTGAATGTACCAGACACCTAGGAAATGCGAGTTCCCGGCACTGCCTCTGCTCTGCCGCTACCACCACCCCACCCTGCCTGTTCTCATCACACCCCAGGAGATCCTGTTGCCTCTTATTCAGGAGAGGCTGCAGCCCCACGATCACTGAGCAGGGCTGAGGTCACAGGCTAGGCTGGTGACCCTCTTTCCGAGCCCCGGTAGGGAATGGCACCGAGGGTCAGTGGCCCAGCTCGGTGCGGGCGCCCTGTCCTCCTTGGCATTGGGAGTCCACTTGAGTTCACCCAGCAGACAGGTCACTCCCTCCCCAACAGTGATCACTACAACAAAAATGATGCCACAAAGGGCCAGCTTCCCACGTGCCCCAACCTTTCCGAAGTCGCCCCTCATAAGAGACAAAAAAAGTCTACCCATGGGGCCGGCCCAGTGGCGCAAGCAGTTAAATGCGCGCGCTCCACTGCCGCGGCCCGGGGTTCGCTGTTTCGGATCCCGGGCGCGCACCGACACACCGCTCGTCAAACCGTGCTGTGGCAGCGTCCCATTTAAGTGGAGGAGGATGGGCACGGATGTTAGCCCAGGGCCAGTCTTCCTCAGCAAAAAGAGGAGGATTGACAGATGTTAGCTCAGGGCCGATGTTCCTCAGCAAAAAAAAAAAAGTCTACCCATCTTTGGCTCCCCTCTGAACACAGGCTGCTCCCAAATGTGTCTGCCTCCCTGTCCTGTTCTCAAGGTCAGTCCAGGGTGAATGACCCATTTCCCAGAGAAGAAGAGCATGAACCAAGCAATCAGCCCACCTGGCTCACCTCACCTCAACCCCTAGGGTCCAGACTCCACCAGCAGAAGCACTCCAGAATGGGCCCACCCCTTCCAACAAGCAGGTGTCTCCCCTCTGCTAAGCCACACATTTGCCCATGGGAGCCACGCCCAGGGCTCTGGGGGCCACCTGTGCCCTCCCCAACCAACCTTGGGAACTTAACAAGTCTCTCCTCCTAGTGCCCAAGGGCAACATCCCTGCCTCAGTTTCCCTGGAGGGACCCCTTTCTGCCTCAGGCTTCTAACAAGAGGGGAAGGAGAGGGAGGGCAGCTGGGGGGCCGGTCCAGGGGAATCTCTTTGGATTGCCTGGCAGGTCTGGGGAGGGATTTGGATTCTCGCGGGCCCCCCAGACAATGCAATTATTCTTCAAATGTGAAAAACGCCCAGAAATCCCAGACCAGCTGCTTTGCACAGTGGCCCAAACAAAGGGGCTCTGTGTCTGCCCAAGAGGCTCCTCCCACCCCTCAACCCCAGGGAGGGGCTGGGCCCCAACTCATCCCAGCCAGACCCTCACCAGCCCCCCTCATTCAGGCCAGCCAGCCAGGAAGTGAAAGAGGCGGGATTGCTGGGCCAGGCCAGGCCAGCCACAGTGAGAGAGTATGGGAGGTGAGAGCGGGTAAGCGTGGGGACAGGGCAGGGGCAGCCTGTGAGCCCAGGAGACACAGGGGAGCAGGGAGAACACTGACCCGGGAGCCCAGAGACCTGGCGTCAGGCCCAGCTCGGTCTCTCCCTTGCCAGGTGACCCTAGACCAGTGTCTTCCCTTCTCTGGGCCCCATCTGGCCAATACCTCTGAACTCACCCCAAGGACAGAGCATCTGTACCCTGCCTCCTGGACACACTCATCTAAGGCCCATCTGATGCTCGACTGCCTCCTTTGGTCTTCGAGCTTTCCCATCTGTAAAATGGAGAGAAGTAGAGCTACCTGGTGGGACTGCTGGGAGGATAAATGATAGCACAGGTAAAGGTATGGCCACCTGCCAGGGCCACCACGGAGGGGGAGAAACAGGAAGATTCCCAATGACACTAGTACAGAGATGGCAGCCCCCTCTCCCAGTGCCCACACCGTTTCACTTTAGAAGAATCCCAGCCTCAGCCTCGGCCCCAACCCAATATCAGACTGGACCATGACTCGGACATCAATCAGACTGCCCTACGGGCTGTGTTTGACTGACCCCCAACCCTGACTCAGCCTGACCATCAGACCCAGTTTTGGTGGGGAGGGGCAGGTACCAGAGACGGCAGCCATTAGCCAACCCCAAGTTCATAAAAGAGAAAAGGTGTGGGTCCCTCATTCCTCAGAGCCCTCCCACCAGCAACGTTCTCTAGCCCTCACAGAACAACGTAGGGAAGGGGCTCTGAGGGGCTCCATCTTCCTTCCTGGCACTTAGACTTCTCTCAGAGCACAATGTCTTTGTTACCCACATCTCTTCCCCACATCCAGATGTGTAAAGTCCCTAAAAGTCCAGCTTTAAAAGGCTTTGTAAGCCTTTTCAGAAGAGAAGTGGAGAGGCTGCACTGCATGGAGAGGCAGTCTTAGACTCGGCGTGTGGGGGACAGAGCCAAAGCAGGGCCCACACAGGCACTGGGGGGCAGGAGGGGAAGGCTTTCCTGGAGAGGTGAACACTCTGAACTGGCCGCTACCTCCCTTGACGCTCTGCAAGGTGGGACAGACCCCAGTGGATTGTTCCAGGACCCCAGCTTACAGCTGCCTGCAGGGAGAGACCCTGGAGACTACGGGCCCCAGCTCCAGGCTAGAAGCCTAGCTGGGGTTGGGGAAGGGGAAGAAAGCATGGAAGGAAGCCAGAGCAAGGCTAGGGTCTTTCTGATGGGCATAAAGCTCAGCTGGCAGCCTTGATGACTGTGTAGCTGGAGGGAGAAACAGAGGTTGAGGTGGGCCAGGGCAGAGCCTAGGACCGCATTCCTGCCCCCATACCCACACCCAAACAACTTTACCCCAAACTCCACCCTAGAGATCCCACCTTCAGCAAAAATAAGCGAGTGGATCACGCTCTGACAATAGATCGCGTCAGGTGACGGTCATGACTGCTGCTAAACAACTCCTATGAACCTTTCAAAACCCGGGCCACCTCCACCAGCTGAGCTTCCATCTCCAACTCCAGCTCCTCACACCCCGTGCCTGCCTTCCCATCTTTATGTGTGTCTGCGTGCAGATGTCCTGTCTGGCTGGGTAGGCAGTCACCTCTCCACAAACAGGGCCCACATTCTTCTCCTCAGATCCCAGATCTTCCAGAAGCAGGCAAACCCCATGCCCCTTCAGCCCAGAGAGAGATCAGGGGTCTGACATGATGACTATGCTGCTCCTGGATGCTCCTGGAGAAGATGAAATGGCCCAGACAGCAGCCTCTGCCCCTAGCAAGTGTGACCTTGGAAGAGTCCATTAGCACTTGAGCCTCAGTTTTCCCATCTGTAAAATGGGAGTAATCACCCCTGCCCTGAGTGGGGCCAGCCCTGACCCCAGACCCTATTAGCCAGCTTCCTGTGTCCCCAGCAAAGTCCTAAAGGCACAGGTTTCACTGTGACTTCCTTTAGCAGCTCTTAGAATGAGACTCTAGGGCCTGGATTCCTCCCTCTTAACACCACCACCTGCCACCCCAAGTCTGAATCTCCTTCCAGGAAGTCATCAACCACAGAAGTTGGTGAGTCTCTTACACTTCTGTGATTGAACCACAGAACTAATCTATTGGCGACTTGTTGGTGCGAGACTGCCCTGGGTGTTGGCAGACCGTGGGCAGGGGAGAGCTGATGGGAAATGGTGCTCACAGTCACTCACTCCCCTGGGAGGAAGTTTTCCTAAAAGAGCTGAACCTGGAGAGAAAACCAGCCCCAAGACCAAGGTACCAGCCCTGTGCTGAGGTACCCAAGTCACCATGGCCCTTAGTGAATTCCAGGAAGAGACACCTCTCTCTCACACACACACAAACACACTTACTTGTGTTTAACTTGATGACTCAGCTTGACAAATAGTCCCCTCCTTTGGGGACACCTTATAGCACCATCGTTTTCCCATAGGCCCGAAGGTCAGATCACTTATTTTTAAACAGTTTGAATCTCTACCACATATTCGATGAGTGACCTGAGCCTCATCAGTAGAATGGGGATAAAGAGTTCTTGCCTCACAGGTTGAGGGAGACAATGCAACTGCTTAGCCCAGAGCCAGGCATGCAACAGCAATGGTTCTTATATTTATTTTCCTATAGGCGCAAGTCTGCATGCTAGTGGAGGGGTGGCGGGGGTCACCACAGCGGGGGCTGGGCCAGGACAGCAGACGTGGGTGGGGATAAGGGAAGTCCAGCCAGTAGAGAGGTCACAGACCCTCTTGCACGATGACTCCAGAGCAAGATCTCCAGGCCTCAGAGAGACCCACTCCACCCCCAGTGACACTGCTATGGTCTGATGACAGGGGAGGAATAGAGGATCAGGGAGAAGGGCCACCCCACCTACTGGGGGCACTTAGACCTACGAGGCAAGGTCTGTGAGGCTGTAAGTACAATGACAGGACCTTCTGTGGGTCACCAAGACCCTCAATGATCCTCGCCTCCTCGTACTAATGTCCTAGCGTAGGCCCCCACAAGCTGACCAGCATAACCCATAGGATATTGTAGAAATATGGAGTGTGACTTCTGAAACTAGTTCATGAAACACACTGTGGCTTCCGCCTTGCTCTCTTGGACTGCTTACTCTAGGGGAAGCCAGTCACCACGTCATGAGGACACTCAAGCAACCCTGTGAAGAGACCCATGAGACGAGGAACTGAGTCCTACCAACAACCTAACCATCTCGCCCAGCATGTGAGTACACCACTCCGGAAGCAAATCTTCCAGCCCCAGTCGAGCCTTCAGACAACTGCAACCTCAGCCAACATCCTGACTGCAACCTCCTGAGAGACCTCGAGCCAGAAATACTCAATTGCTCCCAAATTCCTGACCCACAGAAACTGAGAATAATAAATGTTTATTGCTGCTTTAAGCTACAAGTTTTGGGCTTGTCTGTTACACAATAGGCAACTAACACAGTCAGCAATTCTCTGTCCCTGTAGACCCTCCAGGGTAGAGACCCCCAGGTAAAGTCCATATTCTACTTAGGGCCCCTGCTCCCTCTTCCCTGAAATTCAGGGCTGGGGTCCCATGAGCAGAGAGCCTGGCCCAGGCCCTGCAGCTTGTAAGGCCCAGGAAACAGGAACTCCTGCCCAGCCAGTGCACAAACCCACCTGGAGACTTTTATGAAAGACCAACACCCAGCTGCCACATAGGTCATCCAAATCAGACTTTTGGGGTGGGGTCACAGCATGAATATATTTTAAGAACCCAACATGATGCTAATGTATAGTCAAGGTTGAGAATCATTGCTCTAGAGCAGGCTCCAAATGCAGATTCCAGGCCAGCCCAGAATGTCCAGGGCCTGCCTACGCCTGAGAGGAGGAAGCAGAGAGCTCAGGCTGAGAGTCCGCCTCTATTCTCCCCTCCCCTGCTGCTGCCCAGCTCCCAGAGCACTCTGCATTCCATCTCAAGCCAGACAGGGCCAACCTCTGCCCACAGGGACTGCTCCCTTCGAGAGCACCCAGGGTGAAGATGGGGTCTGGCTCTGAATGATCTTGGGGAAGACTCTGTTTCCTCATCGGTAACATAGGAATTGCCATCACACCTGCTCTGCTCTCTAATGGGTCCTAGGCTCCCACCCGGAAGTCTTCAGAAAGATTTATATGTTTTGTCTCCCCCAAGACGCAGCCCTGCCTGGCACTGCGTTAGCCCCTGGGGAGAACACAGCAATGGATTCAACAGACCAGGCCACAGCTAGTTAACTCATAGGTACAACATGCCGCGATAAAGGTTGTGATGGTGAATGCGGGAGGGGATGGGGAGGGGCTCCTAATGGGCAGGGAAAGGGGTCAGAGAAGACTTCCAGGAGAGACGTGAGGAGTGAGCTCCAGGCAGGGGGACCTGCACGTGCAAAGGCTCAGAGGCACTGCTTACAAGATCAGCTCTCAACACCACTTTTCCCTCCCTCCAGGACTCACCCCCTGAACCCGGGCCCCACATGGCCACACTCACCTGACCTGAAGGCATGGAGGGCTTTCCTTGAGCTTCCCGAAGCCAGTCAGCCACCTGTGTAAGCTTGCCCCTGGGGGTGCCCAGGAGAAAGGGCAGGATGGCCTGGCTCCCCAGAGGGCACAAACCCCACAAGCAGCATCCCAACCCTCCAGAGAAAGGGGGAGGGGGTGAGCAGGATGGTCACACAGTCACTCACCAAACAGTACAGGCATTGCAGACCCAGCATACTGTGTGGGGTGAAGAGCAGTGAGAAGCCGGGAGGGCACAGGACACCCTGGGGTGGGGAGGAGGTGTCTGAGCCACATCTTAAAGCATGGGGGGCACGTTCCAGCCCTAGGGTGTGGCCGGTGGTGAGAGAAGGTATGAGAGAAAGTGAGGCCCAAGGGGAGAGTGGAAAATGGGGGTGAGAAGGAGTAGGGGACAGACTTTCCCACTCATTCAAAACTGTGTAGTCCACACAGCCATTAGGATGGCCACCATCAAAAATCAACAAATAACGGGTGTTGGCGAGGATGCAGAGAAACTGGGACCCTTGGGCACTGCTGGCGGAAATGTAAAGTAGTGCAACCGCTATGGAAAACAGTATGGTAGTTCCTCAAAGAATTAAATATAAAATTACCATATGATCCAGCCATTCCACTTCTGGATATATACCTGAAATAACCGAAAGCAGGATGTCGAAGAGAGATTTGCACACCCATGTTCATAGACGGATTATTCACAATAGGCAAAGGGTGGAAGCCACTCAAGTGTCTATCCACAGATGAATAAACAAACTGTGGTATACACATACGATGGAATATTACTCAGCCTTAAAAAGGAAGGAAATTGTGACACATGCTACAACATGGATGAACCTTGAGGACATTATGTTAAGTGAAGTAAGCCCATCACAAAAAGAGAAATACTGTATGATTCCATGTATATGAGGTACCTCGAGTAGTCAAATCCACAGAACAGAAAGTAGAAGGCTGGCTCCCAGAGGCTGGGTGAGGGGAAAATGAGGAGTTAGTGTTTAATGGGAACAGAGTTTCAGTTTGAGAGGATGAAAAGAAGTCCTGTGTCTGGGTGGCGGTGATGGTGGCACAATAATGTGAATGTCCTTGATGCCACTGAACTGAACACTTAAAAATAGTTAAAATGATAAATTTTATGTTATATATATTTACAACAAGAACAATAACAACAAAAGTTTAGTGAGTGCTACTCTGTGCCGGGCACTCGGGGTTGAGCAAGAGCCAGAAGCCTCCCCCGGAGGAGCTGACAGGTCAGGAGTGACATGTGCCACAAGGAAAGGCGGGGTGAGGGGAGAGGCAGCTGCTCTGTGTGGCGAGGTCAGGGAAGCCTCTCTGACGAGGTGAAATGCAGGAGCGGATCAGAGGGTGAAAAGTGCTGTGGTGACCTCCTGGGACTTGCTGAATGACAGGATGTGGGGACGAGGGCCAGGGCGGGGTCAGGATGACTTGGGCAACTAGTCATAACATCACTGAGACAAACCCTGACAAATGCTATGTCACCTGGTCACCCCCTTTCTCCTTCACAACAAGCCTGTGAGGTAGGAAGGATGAGAAACTGAGGCCAAATAACTTGGTGCACGACCCACAGCTGGGACCAGGGCCCAAGTGGTCTGAGGCCCGAGCCCAGGTCTCTCCTCGGGGCTATCTCCAGAGCTGGGGACGCTTCTCCAGGCCGCCGCCCACTGCAGGGCCAAGTGCGCCCACGGACACAGGGCCCAGGGCCCCTCTCGAGCCCCACTTCCTCAGGCATCACCCGCAGCACGGCCCTGACAGCCCCTGACCTGGGTCAGCATCCCCGTACGGAGATCCACCCATCCTGCAGATGGGGCCTTTGAAGCCGAGGAGGTGTGAGCTGGCAGCTAAGGAGGTGGCTTCCCCGTGGGACCTCTCCTCTCTCCCTGCCAGGAGCCGCAGCCTCACAGTTCTGGGGTGAGGGAGGACAGCCCAGTCAGCACTTTCCACTGACTCTTTCAAAACCACCGACAAGCACTGGGGCCTGTGAGACAAGCTCGCCGGGCACAGTTCCCCCTTACCGGCCCCTCGTGACTCTGCACAAAGCCCATCTGTGCTTCGGCTCCAGCCCCCGGGAGGAGGGGGTCTGAGAGGATGCAGGCCCATCCTCTCTGAGCCACGGGGTCCCCACTCTGCCCAGCCCAAGCCCCATGCTCCCTGCCCACAGAGACACTGCCGCCCCGACAGCAGAGCTGAGCTGTCCAAGGCTTGCTGGGCCTGGGCAGCGTTTGTGGGGAGGGGGTTCCCTCCACTGTAAACTCTTTTAAGGCAAAGCTCCCTCTCCTATGGCCCCCACTCATCACACTTTATCACTGTGGAAGGTGGCATGCATGATCTGAAAATGGAAAAGGAAAACATCTCCCCAAAATCCAGCCACAGATAAGCCACATAGCAAACCTCTATTTACTGAGCCCTTCGTGAGCCACGGCCCTTCCCAGTCTTTGCCTCATTTAATACTCCCCAACACCTGGGTGCCCATTTTACAGATGAGGCGGCAGACTCAGGTTCGCAGGGGGGGGTGGAGGCCACCAGACAGTGAGGGGCAGCACAGGGCTTGACCACACTGAGCTCATGTCTTTCTGCCCAGTGCTTGCGCAGTTCTCAGGCCCCTACTCACCCCTGGGGGCGGCAGGCCTGAGGACTGCCCTTGGCCTAGCACTTCTCCTGCCTCACCCACACACACTGACACTGCACACATTGTGCCAGGCACTCAGGGCTGGTGAGAGGCGTCCTCAAGCCTGGCGGCTCACCCCAGCTGCACTGCCAAAACTGGGGGCTGCCACCAGGAGGCAGTGTTAGTGGAGTGGGCTGCAGGCCACCCTAGTCTCCCTGCCCCATGGGGGCTGACTTAAGGCTTGCCAGGCACTCCACTAGGCCAGGCCACAGCCCTTTGCCCTTGGTTTTGTCCTCCATAAACAGGGACGGGGATGGTGGTCTACTTGCTTTTCCAGTGCAAAAGAAAATTCTAAGAGCAATTAGCTCACACTTCCCTCTAGACAGTCTCACTGGCCCAAGGTTTTCTCCTTCTGGTAACTTCAGGGAGGTTTAACTGTGCTCTCCTAATGAGTCCTAACACAGAATCCCCCATAAAGGGCCCTCTATAAAGTTCAACCCTGAAACAGGACCCCCTCCCCCAACACTGCCTCCCGCCCCAGCAAAAGCTGGAACCAGGTCTGAAAAGCCAATGGTGTTCATTTCAAAATGCACCCGTGGGCCCTGAGCCCATGATTTGACCCATAAAACACCTACGGAGTTAAGTCGCTGAGCTTGGACAATAAACATATTCTTCAAGTCTTTTTGTTGAGTTCAAAGACAGGCTTAATAATGCACCAGCTTTCGAAATCAAGAAATGTCTGTTCTTATAATTCCATCATCATTGCTATCACTAGTTTTAACTGAGCACGTCAGAGGTGCAGTGCTAAGCATTTCATATTAGAGGTTCCACAACCTGCCGTTTGACATAAGGTGCTTCAAAATTCACTTAGTAAGATACTAAGGCTCAGGCTTTATCTTTTTTAAAACCAAAGAATAAGTCAGGTTCATCATCTTTTCTTGAGTTACTTTCTCAGATTAACTCAAAAGTTTTGCATTAATTGTGTATGATTTTTTAAATTAATTTTCCAAAATAAAAGGGATCTGTGTATGTAACATTTAAAGGCCTCATTTAAAAACCTCTCCTAAGAATATTTGCCCATTGGTGGTCCTGAGTGTCTCTGCTTGAGTCATCTTAAAATCTAGCTGACTCAAGGTCTAGTTTTTTGCCAATCCACAAGGAAGACCCATCAGCCCCTCCTCCCTGGGGTCAGGAGTTTGGGAAGCTGGGCTGGGCTGGCTTGAGGGGGGGTCTGGCGTGGATGGGGAGGCTGAACACGGGAACAGGCTCTGAGGGTGAGGTAAGGCAAGGGCATGGGACCAGATGTCCTAGGACCTGGGCTGGAGATCCAGTCACGCCATCTGCTGGCACTGCCAGTGTCTCTGTCTGTGAAATGGGGTAACAGCTTGTGCCTCATGGGGCCGTGTGGGGAGGACGGGAACCATGGGTCTGCTGGGGCCTCGCACCAAGTTGGCAGAGGGTGGCTAGGTTCTTTGTTCTGTTTTCTAATAAATTACAACTCATTTCCAAGTGCTTCTTCTCCTGGTCTTAAATCACACCTTTCTTAACACCGTCCCCCAAGAAGCAGCTAGAGGACAGAGGGATCTGGACTGAGGGAGGCAGGGGTTCAGCTACTCCGCTCTCGCTGAACCCAAGTGCTTTTCTTCATCCTCTGTCCTCCAGCCCCTGATTTAGAAAGAGCAGGAAAAGCCCCGGGCTCCCGCCTGTTTGACGAAGCAAGAGCCGGGCACAGGAGGACAGGAGAGTGAAGCTGGGCTGGGCGAGCAGCTCCGGGCATCCTCTGCCAGGGCCTCCCTGACTCTGGCCGTCGTCACCACATCAGCCTGTCTGCCTGACACGGCCCATTACAGCAACTTCTCCTGGGTGGCTGTTTGAGATGCCACACCCCACGGCCCCCACCTAAGCTGCTGAACAAAGAGTCCTCACACCTCAGAGGAAATGAGGGGTGGCTAGGGGCAAGGCAGGGTGGCCGCACTGACCACAGCCCCCAGCCGAGGGGGAGGGGCCCTGGAACTCTCCCTCTCCCCTCCTGCACTTGCGACACCCCTTCCAGGAAGGCAACAGGATGAGATTCCTAACTTTTTGGAAAAATGATCAGAGCTCTGTGAATCTTAGGATCAGGGTCATAGAAGCAACCTGACCCCTCCTCAGGCTTTGAGCTGTGAAGGGGCAGAGCTCCTCCATAGGAAGCCCAAGGTAGGAAGGGGGGTGTCCTGCACCCCACCCCACCATCACTGCACACCCCGCCACATCTCTCACTAAAATACAGCTCTGATCAAACCACTGCCCTGCTCCCAATGGCCTAACGAACGAAGGCGGCTCCCTGATACCCCCTCCCTGCCCTCAGCCCCTCTGTCTCCTGCCACCCCCACCACACCATATCCTCTGACTCCCGCACCCAGGCTAAGCCCTCAGGGCCCAGAGTGGCCTGTGAAACCTCCTCATTCTGCCCAAATCTCCCCACCGTGCCAGCCACTCCTCCAGGAAACCAGTCCTTGCTACCCCCCTGCCCTTCCTTCTCCTCCACAGAAGGTCACTCCTCTGTTTTAATCAGGCCCCCACCCCAGGCCTCACCATGCTCTCTGCTGGCCTCATGTCCCTAACTATTGTCCCCTTCCCCGGGTCCCTCCTGAAGACACTGCCTGCAGCCATGTCAATCACACTAAGAGCAGCCAATAGGTATTTGACGGCACAACAAACCTACAAGGGAAGTAATGTTATCCCCACGGTGCAAATGAGGAAACTGAGGTGCAGAGAGGTTTAGCTTCTTGCCCAGAGGTCACAACTCCACTCTCTGAGATGAAAGGCTGGGAGAGAACATGTAGAGAGAGAAAGTAGCAGAGCAGTGGGGTGGGAGGCCCTTCCAGAATCCCAAAGATGTGGGACTAGGTACCATCGGGTCCTAGGTCCTCCCAGGTCCCTTCCTCACCCACCCAGTGAAGCAGAGCTCTTGCCACGAGAACTCAGGGCTTGCTCTGGGCCCCAGGCCCCTCCAGGCTGCCCCTCCCTCTGCAGTGCCCTTTTCCTCCACTGACAGTCCAAATAGTACCCATCCCACTAAGTCCACCTGCTCTAGGAAGCTACCATCCATCCTTCCCTCCCTGGCACTTCTGGGCCCACGTATCACCCATGTTTGTGGTCTTTCATGAAGCAGCATCCTTCCGCATCAGCCCTTCCCACCAGGTGTTTTCCTGGTCAGTGGAATATTATTAGGAAGTCTTCAAAAAAAAATATTTCCATGGTCAAATCAGTTTAGGAAACACCAAATGGTTTCTTTTCTGCAGGACTTGTCAGAGCCTTTAATTCTCTTAGCATGCTGAATCTCCCACAGGGTAGGGGAGTGAATTTGCCACTTTCTACCCTTATTTGTCCTCTGAACCCTTGAGGTTTCTCAGAACAGTCTTTGAGAAATGCCACCGCCTCCCACCCCCTGAGAACAGCAGCGGGCACAAGAGCAGGGATCAAAGGTGGGTGTGATTGGCTCAGCCCTGGGGTCCTTTTAGGAGGCGTGTGGGACATTTGGGGAGCTCAGCCTGACAGCCCTTCTTGGCACTGCCCGGGGCCACGGAACCTTTGCCCTCAGTGTCTGCCCTTCCCACCTTCCTCTGGGTGAGGTGACTGCGCGTCTGGAGGGACCAGTGCCCTCAGATACCACCCCCAGGCCATGTAGAGCCCAAAGCATCAGGGGTCTTGGGAGAACCCCCAAAGCAAGCCAGACAGTTCCTCCGCGCGAACTGCTCACCCTACTCCATCATCATGTGGCTTTTCAGATTACCAAACTTACAATGTATTAAGCTGGCATTCTGGCAAGACACAGTGTCCCACCTACCAAACCCGGCGACCCCCCCCATCCCGTTCCCCAGAGAGGGGACTGAATCCTTCAATCAACAGGAAACGGAGGCCTCAGAGGGGAGCAGACACTTGCCTGTGGTGGCCCAGCCAGGGGCAGAGCAGAGAGAAGCATCCAGGCCTTCCCACTTCCAGGTGCACCGGGGAGGAGACCCCCACCGTGGCTCACGTAACCATCGGCGGCAGCTACGAGGCCAGGGTAAGGGACACTGCCCACGCTGGGGGCGGTGGCTCAGCAGCTGGGGAGACTCCGGGGGCTTTAGGAGAAGATGGCATGTCTGGGGCTGGAGTCAGCTGTTTCCCCAATCTCCTCGGCCCCACCCTGGCTGGAGGAAGAGTGCTCACCCCAGATTGGCTACCCAGAGGGCTGGGCTCAGCTGTGGGCAAAGATAAGATGCCTACATGCTGCCTGCATGTCACTCTACCCTGGGGCAGTCGCCTAAGACACCCTCTTGTGGTCTTGGGGGTTCCTCACAGTCAGACGCCCTAGAAATCAGGCCTGTGTTCCCTGCCTGAGACCTAAGCCCCCAGAGGCCCCCCACCCTGCCTCACCTCCCAGCAGAGTAGCCCCTGCATCCTGCACGCTCTACACACTCGCCTCTGCCCTGCCCCCATCTCAGCCCCCAAACCTCCCTCAACACAGTCCACAGGAGCCGGGACAGTCCCCTTTACCTGTTCCAGGTCCCCCGTGACCTGTGCCCATCCCTGCCCATCTGGCCCCCAAGTCCCCGATCTCAACACTGGCTACACAAAGATGGCCCGTGGACCAGCAGCATTGCGCCACCCAGGAGCCTGGTAGAAACGCAGAGTCTCAGGCCCCAACCCAGACCTGCTGAATTAGAACCTGCATTTTAACAAGCTGTCCAGGTGATGTATGCGTATGTTAGAGTCTGAGAAGCACTTTTACAGATCACTGCTCTAACCAACTCATTGCACCCGTGGTCTATCACCTTCGATGGCTCCCCTGGGGCCTAGTAAATCAAGTCCAGACTCAGCAGCTTGGCAGTCGAGGCCTTCCCCAACCTGGCTTCAACCCACTTCTCCAGGCTTGGGGGTCCCACTCCACCTCAGGAATGCCATCCTCTCCTCTGTCGGCCAAAGCCACCTAGGACTTCAGGACCCTCTAAAAGCATCACCTCCTCCAGGAAGCTGGTCTGAATTGTACCTCATTATATCACACCTGGCATGCCTCACTTTTATTCCCTGGAGAGTGGGGATCCTGTCCTGTGTTCCCAGTGGCTCTGAGCATCAGGCTGGGACAGAGATGCCAGGTGCTGACTGCAGGCCCAGCATCCAGTTGTCAGGTAGTCTACTCTCAGCTCTAGCCTGCCAGCCTCAGGCTCTGCCACAGCCTTCACCTCAACTCAGCAGAAAAGGACTGGGGCAGCGTAGACAAGCCTCCTGCACACTCCCTGCCAGAGAGGGAGCACTCCTAAGAACCACGGGCCTGGTGAGCTTCCAGCAGCAATGTGCCTACTCTGTGCCTCAGTTTCCCAAAATGCAGCAGAGAATGCCACCGACTCTGCCTCCCTCTTTCCCTGGGGGCTGGCAGGGTCTACCAAGATAGAGGAGCAGATCCTCTAAAGTCTGGGGCTCAGAATTTGGAGCAAAGAGACTCCATCCCTGTGTGGTCAGCAAATCCTTGCTCAGTCAGCCAGCCAGGCCCCTGGGAGGCCAAGTCACCTGCCCACAGGTGTCCTCAGGACCCAACAGAAAAGCCTCGCAGGACAGGGCTGCCACACCCTCCTCCCAGCTCCCTCTTTCCTGGCCCAGTTCCTCAGGGCTGGCATCCTATGGGGAGTCCTCTCTCCTTTACACTGGGTCTGCAAGAAGCCACTGAGGCACGTCACCTCAAGCAGTTCTCGGCGTCCACAACCTCTAGGGAGCAAAGAAAAAAGTCGCTCTATCCCATTTTACAGACAGACAAGAGGTAAGGACAGGGCCAACAGTGAAGTGGATTAAGCTCTTTTCAGTTCCCATTTCTCTGTTCCCCAGCTCTGCTCCCATGTTCAGCCCAGCCCTACTCAGACCCCCATCGAGGCTCCCAAGGCCAAGTCTGAAGCTCTACTTCACAACATTCTAGATGGAATCCAAAACAGGCCAGTTTATCTGCAGAGCCCTACCTGACCTCCCCAGAGGCAGATGAGGGCAATGGAGCAATGCGAAACCCAGAGGGGTGACAATCTAATGGTGGCAGGGAGCTGTTTTCGTACCAGAAGTTGACCTCCCCAGCACCCCAAAATCACAGTGTGCATTATGCCCAACTACTTGGCCTGGGCCAGGAGCCCCTCCTGGAAGCAAAGGTGGGGCATGAAGCAGAGCAACCCAGCTGTCCACTCTGAGTAAGGACCCCTTCTCCCTTAGAGGGTATGACTTCTTTCCTACCTCCCCAGCCCCCAAGGCCAGGCGCCTCTGGGAGTCAGGAAAAAGCACTTGTTTGTTAAGGAGCTTTCAACTGGCGTGTATCTGAGAGGCATAAGAGAAGGGGCAGAGTAGAGTAGTTTAGAGCATGGATTCTGGAGCCAGGTTGCCTGTGTTCAAATCCTCACCCTGTAACTACTGAGTTGTATGACTGTGCCTCAGTTGTCCCATCTGTAAAATGGGAATAAGACCTACCTTATAGAGCTGTTAAGAGAATTAAGAAGTTAATATTTGCAAAGTCCTTAGAACATTGCCTGGCACCCAGTGAGTGTACCAGAGTCCTGGCCCAGCCTCTTGGCCTCTGCCAGACTTCTCCCACCCAGGATACCCTCCTTGCTCCCACCTATCCCAGCTCAAGGTCCTTCCTAGGCACAGGACCGCCAGCCCCTAGATCCAGCACTCGCCTCACAGTGTTACCTTGGGTCCATCACTGGTCCCCCTGTCCAGGGCCCAGCTCCCCTCCCTCCCACATCTGATGTCCCCTGGCTCTTGGCTCTCCATCCTGAGAGCACGAGCCACACAATTCAATTCTCAGCTGGCTCCTCTGTGCAAAGAAGAGAGCTGTGGGTGGAAAGACAAGGGTCTATACAGAGACCCCCAGCCCCGGCTCCTTCCTCCCCTTCAATTCTCTGCCCCGCAGGGCTCGGCACCCAGCAGTCACCACCCAAGGGCTGGCTTGAAATAAATCCCTGGCTGCCCAGGCCAAGTGCAATAGGGAGCTATTGAAGGTTTTAGAGGAATGAGATTATCTAATCAATGTTTTTCTAAATCGCTCCTGCTGCTCTGTTAAAATGGAGTACAGAAGGGCAATGCAGACCTGGGAAAGCAGGTAGCAGCTACTACAGCCTGGCCTGCGGCAATAGCCTAGGGCAGTAGCAGTGGGATCAGCATGAAGAAAAGACCTGAGATAGATTTTGCAGAGAGAACCGAAAGGACTTGCTGTTGGACTGAATGTGGGGAGGGAGGCAAAGGGAGGAGCTGATGCCACCTGGTTTCCCGTCTTTAAAGGTGGGTGGGTTATGAGCCATTCACTGAGATGGGAAGGCCTGCGGAGGGTCACATTTGGGGAGTGCAGTCAGGGTTCTGTCTCGTCCACATGAAGCTTTTCATACCTATGGAACATCCAGGACACCAGAAATCATCAGATGGGTGGCTGGGATAGAGAGGTTGAGACTGGAGATAAAATTTGCTACTTAATATTACGAGAATGAACATAACGCACATTTAAGATCTGTGTGTTTGTAAATTAATGCTTGATTTTAAAAATCGTAGGGAAGAATGAGAGCTCGGAGGGTATGTAAATAGAGGGGAGCCAGAGGGGAGACGGGGGCTCAGGACAGAGCCCTGGGGTCCCCCAAAATTTATAGTTGAGTGGAGGAGTTGTCCCCAAAGACGACTAAGGAAGGGCTAGCCAGGGAGGGAGGAAGACAACCAGGGGAAGCCAAGAAAGGATACTAGGTCTAGAAGGAGAAAATGATCAACAAGACCAAGAGGGGTCAAGGAAGACTTGCTTGTGGGCGCGTGGAAATCACTGGAGACCTTGACTGGGGCGTTTCAGTGAAGTGGTGGGACCCAAGCCAGGTCAAGTGGGCCAAAGAGCCAAAGGGCCGTGCTCCAGAGGAGCAGGTACAGACAGCTCCCTGGAGAAGTTTTGCTGTGAAGAGAAGTGGAGAAGTGGGTCTGTAGCTGGGGGAAAATGAGGGAGGAAGGCAAAAAAGGGGCTATGAAGTGGGGGAGGAGGGTGCCAAAGCATGTGCTTATACTGTTATGAATGATCCAGGGGGAAAGAAGCCACTTCTAACACCAAGAGAGAGGAGAAGTAACTGAAGAATGGGGGACAGGGAGGGGACCACCTTGGAGCCCAAGTGATGGCACGGGCCCGTGGCAGGAACTGGGATGCTTCGTCCCCCCAACTGAGGGAAAGGGGGCAAAGTTGTCAGAATGCAGATGTGGGGCATTCACTGCACACACTTTCAGATGCACGCCTACCCATCCCTCGGTTCGTGCCACTCCAATGACTCCCAGGGCACCTGCCGTTTTGCTGCTTGCTCCAAACATGGACAAGTTGCCCCCCGCGGACTGGCACGGGATGCGCCACCATCAACAGGTTCTGCAAACAACCTGGGGGCACATTTCACCATACGTGCCAGCCACTGCGCTTATCTCATCAGGCTGTGCCCCTTCCCGCTGCAGCTCCGAGGGGGTCCACGGGACCCTCACTCGCTCTACTAGAGCCCCAGCCCCCTTCCCAGGGCAGTGGCCTCCCTCAGCCCCTCCCCCAAAGTGAGCACTCAGCACAACCTACCCCTTTCCGAGCCTGGTTCTCACCTGGCCTGGAGCAGCCAGTGAGGCCCCAGTTGGCCCTTCGGAGAGAGCTGCTCCCCACCCTGCCGGGGGCCCCCCGAAGAGACCACCCGGACGCCCGAAGGGACGGTAGCCCAGCCTCTCCCCAGGTCCCGGCAGTCACCCCAGAGCTTTCTCTTCTCTCCCCAGCGCCCACTCTCTGTCTGGACCGCCCGATTCGTCGCGGGGCGTCCGCGCCCGGCTTTGTCTGCGCCCACGGAGCGCGCCCGCCGGGCGCCCCGGGCGCTTCCCTGCGGCACGCAGCCCGCGGGGTCCGGCCTGCCCTCCGCCCCCGGCGCGCTCGCCCGGCACACGCTGCCCCCGCCCGGGACCACCGCCGCCCGCCGGGACCAAGGCTTCCCCCGACGCGAGCGAGGGGGCGCGGCGCCCACCGCTCTCCGCGAGCCTCCGGGAACGCCGCGCACCCCAGCCCTCCGGCCCGAGCGCCGCATTGGCCGCCGGAGTCCCGGGCTGGCCGAGCCCTGGGGGCCGCTCCGGGCCCCTCGCCCTCCCGCGGCGGCCGCAGCCCCTGCCTGTGCCCGAGCGCGGGCTGGGGGTCGGGGAGCCGGGGCCCGGGGGCCGGAGCCCGAGGGAGGGCGCGCGGTACCTTTCCCTGCTGAGCCGGGGAAATGAGTCTGCGGCGAGCCGTGCTCCAGCCTCGGCCTCCTCCGCCTCCCCTCCTCCTCCAGCCGCCTGGCTTCCTCCTCCAGCCGCCGCCGGGACCGTAGGGGCCCGAGCCAGCCGCCTCGGCCTGTGTGGGGCCCCGCTCCGCCTCGCGTCCCCGGCCCACCCCGCCTGGTCCGCTCCGGCCCGGCCCCCGGCTCCGCCTCGGGGCGGGGAGCCGCCGCGCTCCTCCCCGGGCCCGCCCCGCGGGGGGCCGAGAAGCTGGAGGCGGCCGAAGCCGGGGACCGCGGTGCCCCTGCCTCCGAACCCCGGCCCAGCGCTCCGCACCTGAGCCCCACACCCGCCGCCTGAAGCTGGGCGCCAAACGTCCCCACCCATCCCCGAAAGAAAAGTAGCTGGCTCAGCCCTGCCAACCCTGTGCTGGGCGTAACGTAGGGCTGAGGCTGCCTGCGAGGCGACGAGCAGAGCCAGGACGCCGGGCTCAGTTGACCCGCGGAGTCCAGAACCGTCTTTCGAAAGGTAGGGGCGCCCCTCTCTCCTCCTGGAGCTGTCTTCACTCCCGCAGACACTCCACCGGATCTCAGTTGGGGTCAGAGGGCTCGTCCCCAGGGGCCACCCCCAATCTCATTTTCTCCCCAACATCGCTGCCGCCACCCCCATCCCCACCCCCACCCCCTTCGCCTCAGAGACCTCTGCGCATCAATCTCAAACCCTCAACAGCAGGGGAGAGGCGGCACTCAAATCGCCACAGCCCGTCCCTTCGTGGCCCACGGCCGTGAGTGGAAGTGGCCTCTTTAAGAAAATATCCTTCGCTAGTACCCACTGCCTCATCCTCAAGTTAATAAAAATCGAAGCAAATATAAATGTGACGGCCATTTCTTTTTTTCTTAAGAAATAAATCAGAATTATTTGGAAATTATTTATTCGTTTTCTGTTTGAGATTCTGCAAGCACTGCTCGGATCCCCTCCCCTGTACAGTTTTTCATTTGTTCTAGTTTCAGGTGTGAGGGGGGATGGGGAGTGGGGAGCGCTTGGCCTCTGACAATTTTATTCCGTTTAACCCTTTGAGCATCTCTACTGATGCTGACAGAGCCCCAGTCCAAGGGGTGCAAGCTTTCGGAGGAAGCCAGGCCCCTGCCCTGAACTGTCTTTCAGGCTGAGGAGGGTGCCTCACCTAACCTCGACCCCACAGGGGACTCACCAGGCTCCAGTGCAGAGCAGACTGCCGCATGGCCGGGAGGGCAGGGGTCCCTGCAGAAATGGGGCTTGATGCCTGCAGGAGGGACAGGCTTGGGTACAGGCTGCAGGGACATGGTGAATTTCAGGTGAGGTTTCTTATCAGCAGAAAAGGCCTTGTCATTGCGCAAGCTATTCCCTTCACCTAGAAGCCTTTCTCCCTGCTCCTAACAAACCTGTATGTCCCGCTGCAGTTAAATGTCAGGTTAAATGTTACCCCCTCCTCTGTGAACCCTTCCCTGTCACCAAGGACAGCACAATGTTTATGAGTGGGCTCTCAGGACTAGATTTCCTGGGTTTGAATTCTGCTTCCATGTGGCCTCTCTGTGCTTCAGTTCGCACATCGGCAAAATGGGGTTAGTAACTAATACCTACTCCAAAGAGCTGTTGTGAGCATTACATAAGAATATTAATATGGACCTGATGGATTACAAATGATGGGAAACTACTCAAATTGGGTTGGTGCAAGCAACTAGGAAACTTATATGCTCACATAACGTAAGACTCCAATGGTGTGACTGATTGGGTACCGAGAGACTCAAAAACTATCATCAAGACTTAGTCTTCCTCTCCTCATCTTTCATCTCTGTTCCTTGCAGTGGCAAGATGGCTGCCAGCAACTCTAGGCTCCATCCTCACAGCCCAAATCCTCACTCCTTTCAGCGGTCCCAGCAAAAAGCCAAGGTTACGTCAGGTTGGCTCTGACTGTGTCACATACCATTGTTTGGGCCTGAATCACATGCCTGACCCTGGAGTTGATCCCATCCAAACCACAGGGATGGAGAATGAGGAAGGGTGATGTCAGAGCACTGTTTACAATTAGAAGGTGAATGGACCCAGAACTGTGCGCCACGCACGCAGGAAGTTCACAAAAAATATTGGCCGTTGTTGAGGACCTTCGTCATGTTTCAGGGGTGCCCAGTACCTTTTGAACATCTGTCTCTGTTTAGGGAAATTCCCGTGTCTTGAACCCTGCACCCCCTACTCCAAAACCAGAAACACTCTTTCCCAGTGTCCCTTGCAGCTGGGGAGCTGGCATCATCGAGGCCCTGCAACCAAATGCACCAGGGAAGATTTTCATGTGGAAAGGAGCAATGTGAGGAGACAGGTGTCACCCAGAACCCATTCAGGAGGATGGCAGCAAGGATGGTACTGGAGGCATCTGGCTTTAGAGACGACAGCGGCAGAGGTGCTGGAGTACTTGCCAAAGTAAGTTTCAGTTGTCTACTGCTACATAACAAACCACTCTCAAAACTTAGTGGCTTATGAGGCCAGGCCCATGGCTTAGTGGTTAAGTGCGCTTGCTCCGCTACTGGTGGCCCAGGTTAGCATCCCGGGCGCGCACCGACGCACCACTTCTCCTGCCATGCTGAGGCAGCGCCCCACATACAGCAACTAGAAGGATGTGCAACTATGACATACAACTATCTACTGGGGCTTTGGAGGAAAAAAGAGGAGGATTGGCAATAGATGTTAGCCCCGGGCCGGTCTTCCTCAGCAAAAAGAGGATTGGCATGGATGTTAGCTCAGGGCTGATCTTCCTCACAAAAAAAAAAAAAAAAAACTTAGTGGCTTAAAACAACGATTTCTTATTTCTCACAACTCTGGGTTAACTGGACAGCTAGCCAGTTCTGCTGCTGCATGTGATGCTGCCTAGGGGTCAGCTGGAAGCTTGGCTGAGGCTGGAACTAGGAAGCAATCGGGTCCTAGGCAAGCACCTTAAAAACAGCACCATCTTCTCGGCCTTGGTTCCTCCACACCTCTATTTTAATGTCCATCACCACCACCATCTGTCCCCCCCACAGGTCTGGCCTGATTCCTGCCCCTTTCTCCACTCATACCACCAACCCCTGGAAACCTTGTCAATCTCCAGCCTAACCCTGAACAGTAGCCACTGCACAGGATATGGGGAAACCAAGAAAAACAAACTAAGCCGTGTGTCTCAAATCACATGAGTTAAGGAGGGAGGGCCAGTCAAGAGAGGTGGAGCCGAGAGGGGGTGTAGTAAAGGGTGACCCCTTCCTCAAGCCCTTTGCCTTCTCTGGTCCTAACTCTCTCCTCTAGAAATGAGAGCTCTGGGCAAGATGCCTTCTAACATCATCCTCTGCAGGCGTTGCCCTTCTACCTTCTGAGATCTCCCCGACCCTCCGAGGATCTGTGCACTCAGCTTCAGTCAGGAGACCTTTTCTGAGCCCTGAGTCCATGCCAAGCATGCTGAGCCATCGACATCAGCAGCAGAGGAGGCGACCTCAGCCCAGCTGACTGTCCCACAGTATCCCAGACATCAGAGCGGGACAGCCCAGGACCTCCTGGCTCTGGTGAGGCAGACTGACCTGGTCATGGCTGAGTGTGTGTGCTTGTGTGTGTCAGCATCCTGGTCCCCACCCCACCCTGGGGGGCTGTGGCGGACAGCCTCCCTGACCACAACCCACTGTGTCAGCGACAAGTAAACAGGATGAGTTGATTGCTGCCTCCATAAGCAGATGCCAGTCACCATCTAAACAGGAAAGAAACAACCCACGGGGAGGGGAGCCCTCACTACTCGCTGTGATGTAGGCAAGGGGAGGAGGAGATGAATAGAGAAAAACAGAGAGGGACAGAGACGGAGAGGCAGTGAAGGAGACAAAGAGAAAAGAAAGCCAGAGCCAGCAACTCAGACAGTACCGAAACCAAGGCAGTGGGCTGCTGTGTTTCCACCAGCTGCTCTGTGCCCCTACAGGTGCCCCTGCTTGCCAAGCTCCCCTGCCTGGAGCCAGCGTCCCACATCAGGCCTCCTGCCCCTCCTCCAATGGAGGCCACCCCACCCACCTGCAGGCCCTGCTCAGGCTATAGCTTGTCCTAGAAATCCTCAAGCATAAACCACCCCCAGGGGTTCCCTTCCTTTTGCACAGAAAACTTACAAAGTGTTTCTCCAGCCAGATATATTCCCAGAAGCCTCATCTTCTTTCCTTTTGGGCCGCTACTGAGTCTGTTAACATTGTAGGAGACATGATTTCTCCCATTTTCAAATAGGGACACTGAGCCCTTTATTGGTCCGCCCAAGGCCACAAGCAAATGAGGAACAAATTTAGCCTCTTGCATCTTAGACTTTCAACTCCCATCCTCTTTCCCGGTCCACTTATTGCTGGTCTTTCTTGGCCTGCCTCCACAGGTCTTGGTGGCAATATGTCTTGATAGCAGCACCCAGGGCCAGTGACTCAGGTATGGGGAGGCTGGGGCTGCCAACTTCCTGGGAGGAGTACTTACCCATTAAACAGACCATCCTCTGAGTCACTGGGAGGACTGGGAGATCCTGGAGGTTGAAACAGTCTGACTCATCCTTGTCTTTATTTCAGCTGAGGAGGAAAAGACCTCACGCGTAGGAGAATGGCCAACCCATCATTGTTTCCCCACAGACTTGAAAACTGGAATTGAGCCATGTAGGAAAATGGAGCAGGTCCCAAGAAGGTCCTTGTGACAACCCTAGAAGACATGACCTGGGAGAGAAAGGAGAGTCCAGGGTCCTTTCCAAACACTGTGGGCAGGAGCGAAGGTCAAGATACATGAAACTCAATATTCAGATTCAGACTCAGAAAAATAAAAAGTACGTTTGAAGGATGTTGTTTACCTTGTGAAATAATCTTTCATTAGAAAGATCAGAGTTCATTTAAACAGCATTCCATTCTTGGCAGTTTCCAGGGTTTGCTTATAGATCTGTCACTAGTTAAAAGAGAAGACACCGAGGGAGTTCATAGCTCCGGGAACATCTGCCCCAGAGAATGGCCACCATGCTCACCTACAAGTTGCAGATCAGCCCCAGTGCCTTTAGTTCCTTTACTCTAGTTCAGGGCTTCTCAAACTTTGAGAGTCACCTGGAGAGCTTATGAAAAACACAGATGGCTGGGCCCCACCCCCAAGTTTCTGATTCAATAGGTTTGGAATGGGGCCCGATTATTTGCATTTCTAACAAGCTCCCAGGTGATGCTCTTGCTGCTGGTCCATGAAGCTCACTTTGGGACTCACTGATGGAATTAGACACACCTGCCTGCACTCTCTGCGCATGCCCCAGAGAACTCGGCTAGAGAGCGCTGCTGGGAAAAGTCACTCCATCTTATCACTGGTCTCCTTTTATGTCTGGGACCACAGGGCTCCACAGGGCACTCGGCATTGCCTGGTGGACACACTGCACGTCCTGTGGGTGTTGCCTTTCCCACTGTCTGCTATGACTTGCTCACACCTTCTCCTCTGTCCTCAAGCCTCCAACACCTCTTCGTGTGCCCAGCCCAGCTGGTGAGGAAACAGACGCCATCCTCTTCATGGCTTCACAATTCATAGGGAAACAGAAGCCGTCATCTTCCCACCACCAAATCTTCAGAACCGCCTGCCCGGGGCCCACTCTCTCTGCCCACCCTCTCAGAGATGGAGGAGGTGTCCTGCTCCCACCCAAGGCCATTCACACCACTCATGTCCCCCCACCTTCAGTTCTCCCTTCTCTCCTATGTCTGCCCTCACTCCCTTTCTTATGGGAATAGTGGATCCGAGCATACAAACATCTTCTAGCATCTCTCATCCTTTTTTTCTTTTTTAAAAGGGATATCCTAGACCTCCTTATCTGCCTCCATTCCTCACCTAACATTCACAGCAAAACTTCTTCAAAGTATTGTGGATAGTTCCCATCACCACATCCTCCCTTCCCTACTCACTGTAGTCTGCCTTCCTTCCTTAGCACGCTGCTGAAACCCCAACTCCCTCATTGCCAAATCCAGTGGTCCTCACTTTACTTGATCTCTCAGAAACATTCAAGATCGCTGACCGCTGCCTCTTGCTGGGAAGGCTTTCTTCTCCTGGCTGCTTTGGCCACGCTGTCCCCTGGTTTTCCTCCTACCTCACTGGATGCATCTTCTCTAAGTGTTGGAGGGCCCCAGTCTTGGAACTGACCACTTCGCCTTCCCTACAGTCTCTCTAGCCCCGTGGCTCCAATATGGTGTCTGCTAAATCCACATCCGCAGCCCATGATCACTCCCCTGCACTTGGATTTTTGTCCAACTCCGTTTGAGCGTCTGAAACTCAACATGCCCAAAATAAAACTCTTGACTCCCCTGCCTAGCTTGTGTGTGTGTGTGTTAAAATATATCTAACATAAAATTTACCATTTTAACCATTTTTAAGTGTACAATTCAGTGACATTAAGTACGTTTACAGTGTTGCGTGGCCATCACCACTATGCATTTCCAGAACTTTCTCATCATCCCAAACTGAAACTCTATACCCATTCAATAAAAACATCCCCTTCCCCCCGCCCTCCCACCCTCAGCCCCTGGTAACCACTATTCTTCTTTCTGTCTCTATGAATTTAACTATTGTGGGTATCTCATATTAGTGGAATCATGCAATGTTTGTCTTTTTGTGTCTGCCTGACCAACTTTTTCCTCCTTCAAGTTCCACCATCCCCCAATTGCCCAAAAATACTCTCTAGCAAATAAAATGAGTTTCTGAGCTGTTGTTCTTCCATTTTATTTTTTAAGGTATTTCTGGTTTGTTGTTTAAAAGTTTTAAATATAGAAACAAAAATAAAATAGCCAAGAAAGACATAACAACACGCTCCTACCTCTCAGATTTAATCATTGTTCACATTTTATGTCAGTTGCTTTGTTATTTTTAAATACAGGAAATAAAGCATTACAATTCAAATTGGTTTTTTCTTAATTTTTTTTATTTATTTATTTTTCCCTCCAAAGCCCCAGTAGATAGTTGTATGTCACAGATGCACATCCTTCTAGTTGCTGTATGTGGGACGCAGCCTCAGCATGGCCAGAGAAGAGGTGCGTCGGTGCACGCCCAGGATCCGAACCCAGGCTGCCAGCAGCGGAGCACGGGTACTTAACCGCTAAGCCACGGGGCCGGCCCTACAATTCAAATTGTAATCCCCTTTTAATTCCCACCACCAGAGGCAACAATAGATAAATTAAATATGCATCATCTAGCCAATTTTTATAGTGTACACTTATACTATATTTCATCTAATCTGAGATACTATCATTTGTAAATGCACTATTATTTTAAGCCCCACTTAAAAAGAAAAACACTGCCCATTAGACTATGACACAATACTTTCTAATCTTAGATTTTATTTAATACTTATTGAAATAACTCCTTTAGACTTATTTATATATATATTTTTTATCATATGATATGTCATCAGATCTAAAATGCCATTTATTTTAAGATGAATCCTGATTCAGATCTTAAAAAACGTGTCTTAGGATCAATGAATTATGGCTTATCACTCTTGTGCACACATAAAAAGGAAATTTCAAGCAAAGTAAAATTGCTTAAGTATTCCTAAAACTTCACATCTAAAGTTTGACTCTTCTGCATCATTTTTTAAGACTTTTTTTTTTAAAAAAGTCTTACATTTACAGAAAAAATTGAGCAAAATGTACAAAGAGTCCTTATAGACCCCTTATCCTCCCTCCCAATTTTCCTAATTTTTAACATCTTCCATTATTGTGGTACATTTGTTACAACTGATGAGCCAATATTGATACACTATTATTCACTAAGACCCATACTTTACATTAGGGTTCACTCTTGGTGTTGTACATTCTATGGGTTTGACAAATGTATAATGACACGTATCCATCATTATAATATCACACAGAACAATAGTCTCACCGCCCTAAAAATTCCCCATGCTCCACCAATTCACCCCTTTCTTCCCCCAAGCCCCTGACAACCACTGAGATTTTTACTGTCTCCATAGTTTTGCCTTTCCCAGAGTGTCATAGAGTTGAAATCATACAGTATGTAGCCTTTTCAGATTGGCTTCTTCCACTTAGCCTTAAATGGTAGATTAGTCCTCAAATAATCTTGAAACGTCAAGGGATGCTGGTGTCTGGTCATACCACCAAGTCACTGTACTTTTTGGTGAGCTTATTCTACTTTTTAATAATTTTGCATGTGTGTGTGTGTGTCTGTGTGTGTGTGTCTGTGTGTGTGTGAGGAAGATTGGCCCTAACCTAACATCTGTTGCCAATCCTCCTCTTTTTGCTTGAGGAAGATTGTCACTGAGCTAACATCTGTGCCAATCTTCCTCCACTTTATATGTGGGACACCACCACAGCATGACTTGATGAGCCGTGCATAGGTCCGCTCTGTACCTGGGATCTGAACCCATGAACCCGGGGGCCACCAAAGTGGAGCGCATGAATTTAACCACTACTCCACCAGGCCAGCCCCAATAATTTTTAAAATTATTTTCCTTACTAGAATGCAAATGCCCTAAGGTGCTTTGAGGTTATCCTATATCCTCATACAAATAAGGAGAGGAAATTTGAGGTGGAGGAGAGAAAGATCGGATGTGTTCATCTGACCCAGTTTTTCTTGGTTAAGTATGTGGAAAAGTCATTTGCTAAAAGGAGAGAGAGGGCTGAAGGAAATGGTTCTGGAAACTTGACACGACAACAACCAATGTTTTGGATGTGTGTATGTGTACAATGAACGGCATTTACTTCCGTGTCAAAGAGAGTGAGATTGTAAAATACCGAGGATGCCTGCATTTTTTTAAGGTATAAATTACATACAGTAATGATTACACTTTTGTGTACAGTCCTGCAACTTTTGAAAAACTCATACTATTGTGTTATCACCACTGTAATCAATATAGAAAACAGTTCCATTTCCCCAAAATATTCACCCTTGTCCCTTGGTAGTCAACCTGTCCCCCTTACCCAGCCTCTGGAAGCCACTGATCTGTTTTCTGTCCCTATAGTTTTGCCTCTTCTGGAAAAAATGGAATCATACAACTTGTAGCCTTTTGAGTCTGGCTTCTTTCACTTAGCATAATGCATTTGAGATTCATCCATGTTGTTATGTATACTAGTAGTTCCTTCTTTTTTATTGCTGAGTAGTATTCCATTATATGGATTTACCACAGTTTATCCATTCACTAGTTGAGGGACATTTGGGTTGTTTCCTGTTTGGGAGATTATGAATAAAACTGGTATAAATATTTGCATACAGATTTATGTGGGAATGTAAGTGTTTATTTCACTTGGATAAATACCTAGAAGTTGGGTTGCTGGGTTATATGGTAGGTATGTAGTGACATCTCACTGTAGTTTTAATTTGTATTTCCATGATGACTAATGATGTTGAACATCTTTTCATGTGTTTTTTGGTCATCTGTTGATCTTCTTTTGTGAAGTGTCTGTTCAAATCCTTTGCCTGTTTTTATGGGGTTTTTTTCTTATCATTGAATTGACAGTTCTTTTTATAGTACAGTTTTAAAACAGGAAAGCCTTAAAATGATTCCCTCCTCTATTTCCTTTAAGCTATATTTTTCTCTCTGTGGTTTCCATCACACATTTCAAAATAAAGGTAGTCATAGTCTTTCTGATGGCAGCAAATACTCTGACCTTGAAATTACTTTTTTCTCAACCCCCTAAAGCATTTGGTAGCAGTGGTTTTTTATTTTCCATTTCAGAAGCTCCTGAGAATTGGGCAAGAGGCAGAGCTATAAAAAGTGAGTGTGTCTAGTGCAGGGAGGTGAATACAATTAAAAAACACATCATGGGGGCCAGCCCAGTGGCGTAGTGGTTAAGTGCACATGCTCTACTTCAGTGGCCCAGGGTTCCCAGGTTTGGATCCTGGGCATGGACCTACGCACCACTTATCAAGCCATGCTGTGCTGGCATCCCACATATAAAGTAGAGGAAGATGGGCACGGATGTTAGCTCAGGGCCAACATTCCTCAGTAAAAAGAGGAGGATTGGCAACAGGTGTTAGCTCAGGGCTAATCTTCCTCACCAAAAAAAAAGCACATCAATGCATTTACTCTTTTTTTCTTTTTTGCTCTTCATCTATTTTTTACATCTCAGCCCTTTCCTCTGAGTTCATTTTCCTGCTTTCTAAAGTACTAAGTGAACAATCTTTACTGAAGTTCTGCTGGAGATAAACTCATAATTTAGATGTTCCGTTTTATGTTAATGCCATTATTTCACTTTTCTTAAAAGATGTTTTAGCTGGGTATAGAATTCTATAGATTTTTTTTTTCCAAAACATTGAAAATATCATTCCATTTTCTTCTCACTTCCATTGCCATCTAACTAAAACTACTCTGTCTTTTTTTTCCTCCCCTCTGGCTGCTCTTCAGATTTTTCTCTATCTTTGGTCCTCTGTAGTTTCACTATGATGTAACAAGGTACAGATTTCTTTTTATGCAGACTGTTTGGAATTGAGCTTATTGAATCTGTGGATTGGTATCTTTCAATAATTTCAGAAAATTTTTAGCTATAATCTCTCAAATATTGCCTCTGTCTCCATCTTGTCTCTCACTCTTCAACTTCTAGAACTTTGATTAAATATATATTAGAACTTCTCACAACTTCTCACTGTTCTTTTAGCGTCTGGCCCTCTTATCTGTATTTTCCTTCTTTTTGTCTCTTAAGTTTATTATCTCACTGTTCAAATAAATGCCCACAAAATACATCAAGACTAATGTACTGGATGGATTGGTTTGCCCATGTCCCCTGTATATCTATTCTAGATGCCTTTTAGCTAATCTTCCATTGGACCTGCCAGCATCCATCCATTATTTTATGCAACCACAATAACATCTTTGGGGAAAATATCATTCTCAGAAATAGCTTTCTAATTTAAAATTAGGGTGACCCAGTTTACTTGGGACAGTCCCTGCTATCCTTACATAAGTAACCACAACTCCTTCTTTCACTCTAAGTATTCTGTTTTGGAAATTAAACTGTATGAACACCTTGTTCATATTAAATATCATGGCATCTTTTGGTTAGCAGCAGATACATATAGCATCAGTGATTTGCTTCTCTTGGTAACCTGTGCTTACAATATTAATTTCTTTTGTGCTTTTTGAATTGACAGTACAATTTTGAGATTTTTAAAGAATATATGATTTTGTCATCATTCCCTATTTGCCTTAACTCATAGTCTCCTTTTTTCCCCAATCGAATCATACCACTAGAAATTAAACAGCTGTTCAAAGTCAGCAAAAAGCTTCTGGGCAACTGATTTTCAGAGCTTTGGCAATAATTTTCACGTGACACATCAGTCAAACCAGCCTCTCTTTGTTTAGAAATGTCTTTCATCCAATTTGAGGGGTTTGGGAATTTCCCCTGCTTTTAGTTGCATTGCTTGGTGAGTGACAGGGAAGCTTTTCTGCCACAACACAGCTTCATCTACTTACGGGTGGCTTTATTTTATTTCATAAAATCCCTAGTTGTTGCCTTGCAAGAAACAATAGAATTACAGTAATTCCTTCAACATCACATAAGTGTTTTTGCCCTACTGGTCTCTTTCTGTACATAGAATGTACATAACTTTTCATTTCCATGCTGAATCAATGTAACGTTGATAGTAAATGTAAAATGGTTATTAACTTCAACACATGATGTGCCAACATGCACATGACTTGAATGAAATGGTGACGATATGAACAACTATGACCAAGTTCATCCATGCTCAGGCAATGACAACTTCATCATGACCTCCACCCGGCCAAAAGCAATCATAAGGTATCCTCAATTGTGAAATGTATCCCAATAAAAGAAATGTGAAAATGTGAAAAAACAATGTACATCTTAGAATTGATGAAATATAGTAAAGCAAAATTTGATAGCATTATGAGAGAAATTGATAAATCCATCATCTTACAGTATATATATATATATATATGTATACAGTATATATATACATATTTGTGTGTGTGTGTGAGGGAGAACAGCCCTGAGCTAACATCCACGCCAATCCTCCTCTTTTTGCTGAGACATACTGGCCCTGGGCTAACATCTGTGCCCATCTTCCTCCACTTTATATGGGATGCCACCACAGCATGGCCTGACAAGGGGTGCATTGGTGCACACCCGGGATCCGAACCTGGGTAGCCAGCACTTAACCGCTACGCCACGGGGCCGGCCCCATTACAGTATATTTTTAACAAATATCTTTCAATAACTGAGAAATAAAGTAAATTAAACATTTTAAGGAATATACATTATTTGAACAATAGTATTAGTAAGCTCGTTCTAAAAGGCATATATAGAACTTTGTACCCAACAAGAGGAAAAAAAGCACCGTTCTTCTCAAGCACAAACATAATATTTACAAAAATTGACTGCATAATAGACCATACAGCAATTTTCAACCAAGGGCAAAGACTGGGTATCATAAACATTCTCTTAATGTATAGCAATTAACTTATGAATCTAACAAAAATATAACTAAAAAACCCACATTTATAAATTATTTTACACACATTTCTAAATCAGTTATAGATAAAATAAATTTCTATAAAATCATGAAATACTACAAATATAAAATAATAAAAATACTATATATTATTGCATGTGGTAGCTGCTGGTGGTGCCCCAATCATATCCCCTTTAACAGGTCAACGTGCTCATCACATAGAAATAAGCAATGGAAAATTATCTAGGCCAAACCCCATACAACGTTATTATAAGAAAAAAGAGAATAAGGAGCAAAATAACATCTCCACAGACAACGAACATGAGCCAGAAAGACACGCCCACAAAAAGATTCAAAAATGTAACTACTATATCAAAATGAGCTAAAAGATAATGACAAGATTGTATAAGATGTGAAATAGCAACATAGAACAGAAAAACATATATAAAGTGACAAGACTCAAGAAAGAATTTTAAATTAAAAAAAAGAATGATTTCAGAAATGTAGACTAAACTAGAATGGACACAAGTAAACTTCCTTTTAAGGATACAACCACTTCCACTCGTTGTGCCCATTGGCCTGGATTCATGGCCACATTTGGCTGCAGAGGAGTCTGGGAAGTGGGATCATAGCTGGACAATCAGGTGCTTAGCAAACACTTCTATTACTATAGAACAAAAGGAAAATAGAGAAGGTGAGGTACAATTTAGTAATCTTTCTAACAGTCCACCCCTTTGGCCATGCAATCCCTCTGCCCATACGTAGAAAAACCCTTGCCCCTCCCCAGGGGAGATGACCCCAAAGTCCTATCCAATGAATGATCCCAGCTCAAAGTCCAGGAGCTATGGGAGATGTACAGCTTTCTCCATCAGGTCTAGAAAAACTTCTCCGAGGTCAGTGACCTCTAAAATAAAAGACAAGTTATCTGGCCACCACCACATGTGGGGATGTGTCCAATGATGGAGTAGAAACAGGATAACAGCAACAAAAACTCTCATTTGAAAAATGGGGGAATGAGAATCTGCCCAGCAGTTGGCAGTCCCAGCTGTGATCAAGCCCCCCAGGTGGGTAGGCGTCACTGGCCTAACAGTGGAGTGAGTTCCTTGGTCAGCCTGTTTGGTTCTGCTCATCTCCTCTTTGGCAGTGGCATTGCCCACTTGGCCAATTTAATTCTTCTCAATTTAAAATGGGCTCTGAAGCACATGCCTTCCCCAGGTTCTGCATGGCTTTCAAAGCTGGCTTCTGCCCGGTGCAGGTCTGGGGTTGCTTTAAGAATTACAGACCAGGCTTGGAGTTTCTTTAGCAATCCAGCCCCTTCAAACCCTTAGAAGGCTTCAGTTGTCTTTAACCACAGTCAATCTGATGTTTAAGTAACCTTACCCAAAGAACATTTTTTCTTTTCCTTTTTTTTTTACACTTGAAAACTCTTTTTTTTTTAATTTTTTAATTTTATTTATTTTTTTGTTTCCCCCAAAGCCCCAGTAAATAGTTGTATGGCATAGTTGCACATCCTTCTAGTTGCTGTATGTGGGACGCAGCATGGCCGGAGAAGCGGTGGGTCGGTGCGTGCCCGGGATCTGAACCCAGGCCGCCAGTAGCGGAGCGCGTGCACCTAACCGCTAAGCCACAGGGCCAGCCCATACACTTGAAAACTCTTGACTTTTATTCATTAGCCTCTACACTGTGATATCCTCCCTTATTCAGATTAATGATAACTCCCTAAAGGCATATGAAATAATACACATGGATGTTCCAATGTGTGTGCTTTTTCCAACACCACCAAGCAAATCTTCAATTCTCTGTGGACATTGACTGGGTGTCCTACAATTCAACTTAATTCTGACACTATCTACCTGGACATAGCATCATAGCCCACAGGTTAAAGGCTCAGTGCCACAAGACTGCCCCCTCCCCAACTTCAGATGCCAATCACAAGTCCAAGTTGTTCAACTGGCTGTAAATTGGAGGTTCCCACAACCCCTTCCTTGAGTTTGATTAATTTGCCAGAGTGGCTCACAGAACTCAGAGACGCATTTTACTTACTAGATTACCAGTTTATTATAAAAGGATATAACTCAGGAACAGCCAGATGGAAGAGATGCATAGGGCAAGGTATGGGGAAAGGGTACAGAGCTTCCATGCCCTCTCCAGGTGCACCACCCTCCCAGCACCTTCACATGTTCACCAACCCAGAAGCTCTCCAAACCCCGTCCTTGTGGGTTTTTATGGAGGCTTCATTGTATAGGCATGATTGATTAAATCACTGGCCATTGGCTATTGAACTCAATCTCCAGCTCCTCTCTCTACCCTGAAGGTCAGGGGACATGGAACTGAAAGTTCCAATCCTCTAATTTCGTGATTGGTTCCCCCGGCAAGCAGCCCTCATCATTTGATACCTTCCAAAAGTCACCTCATTAACACAAACTCGGTGTGGTTGAACCAGGTTTATTACGACTATCAAGACATCTTTATTGCTCTTAGCACTTAGGAAATCCCAAGGGTTTTAGGAGCTTTGTGCCAGGAACCTGGGACAAAGACTAAATATATATTTCTTATGATAAATCAGAATATCACGGATGTGAAGGCAACAGCTATATTCTGATCTTTGCTGCTGGACAGATGCCCATTGTACAGTCAAGAACCCTTCCTCTAACTGCTTGAGAAAGCCTTGGAGTCCCAGTCTTATATCTTACTTAGGATGTCCTTTCAAAGCCACCTTTTATAGACATATGGGTATCAGGGATGGTTCACCTCCAGGCTCCTTGTGCTGGGATCACCCCCTCAGGCCAGGTAGCCCTTTGGGGAAGGATCTAAACAATCCTCTTTGCCCCTTGTGTGTGGCCACATCTGGTACAAGAAGACTAGGCCCTTTAAGCCACCACCTCAAGGGCTGCAGTTACTTCCTAAATACAGTCACATTTCCATTTAGATCCCATACAGTCAGTTTGAGGCACAGTCTTCCACAAATCAAACTTCTTAGGTGAATCAGATGCCAGTCTACTCTGTCCTGCAAGCTCCAGGAACACATATCAAGCTTTCTAAGTGTGTCATCAAAGCCCCTCTCATTTGACCTTGATAAGGGGGAAGCACCCTTCTACCTCATCCCAAAGGAGATAGACCCATCATACAGTGCCTCCAAAAAAATTCTAATTTTCAGCTCTCTCTTTCTGCCTCACCAACCTCTTTTACGGGCCAGAGGAGGGAGAGTCATCTAAGGTTCCCAAAATTGGTTTCCAATACCTCTTTCCGCATCCTGCATAGATGGTCTAACAGGACTTCCTCCTGGTGCTGAGGTTGGGATGGTGCCACCTATTCTCTTAGGACCTCAGCTGAAATCAAGACACAGAGAGGCTGATCCTGCCATATGCATTAACATCCTGCCATATTCAAGGGTGACAAACAACCCAGCAGAAGCCTCCAAACCTCAGGGATATTTTTCAACTGGGAACATAAGGCTAAATTAAGTGCTTCCTCTGTGGGAGGGAATGTTTGGGGGGTAAGGGAGGGGGCATTTAATTCTAACTCTTTTTCATGAATGAAAAAATAAATAAATAAGAAGCATTCACCAGGAACATCCTCACCGCTCGGAAATTCTCAAGTCAGCTCCCAACACCACTTCCTGCTGCAGAAGGAAGGTGGGTTCCGTTCCAGATATTCTGGGCCCAGCCTTGGCTGGCTTCCCTGGATGGTGTGTTTATTTGGCAGTTGCCACATTCCTCCTCCACCCCCATGTCCCATCAGAGCTTTCCTCCTCCGTAGGTGGATACTGAAGGACAATGGAAAACAGAGAGGGGGCCTCATTTCAAAGAGCTTTCTCTTCCTCCATCCATCCATCCCCCCCTCAACTCCAACTCCTTCCCACTGCTCATGGAGCAAAGCCTTATTGGTATTGCCCTGCCTTGTGTTTTGCTAATCACTCAAGCCCCTGGAATCTTGTTTCTGCCCTTACCACTCCCCACTCTGTTGAAACTGTTCTTTGATGATAATGTCCTCAGGGGACCTTTGTACATCTTCATTGACTTACCCCCCTGGGATCATTTGACTCATTAACCGTGTCCTCCTTCCTTGGCAGTGTTCTCGGTTTCTTTGGCACCAGGTCCTGGCTTTCCTCTCATCTCAGGGAAGGCTTCATGGAGGAGGTGGGGCTTGCAGTAGGTTCTGAATCTGCGGACGATCCGGACAGGTGAAGCAGTCCAGGGAAACATCCTGTGGAGGGAAACAGCCTGGGGAGAGAGGGCTGACTGTGACTAAGCCAGACTGTAGGACATTCCACAAGAATCTGGCCTGGATTCTTAGGAGTTTTTACTCTTAGGAGATGTAATCGAAAGTGTTTAGAAGTAAAATATCCTATCTGCAATTTACTTACAGATTGTTTCAGAACATTTTCATTGTTTTCAGGATGTTTCAGGAAAAAAGTATATATTTTAATACGTATATAAATAAAGCAAATACGAAAAAATATTTCCAATTTTGAATCTAGGTGGTGGGGTATTGTATATTGTACAGGTGTTTGTCGTACTGTTCTTTCATTTTTTTCTGTATGCCGAGAAGTTTCCATAACACAAAGTTGAGGAAATAAAAGCTTTCCACTGATAATAGCAGTGGAAGAGGAAGCTGGCACTCAAAGAATAGATGTGGGGTGTTTATTCTTATGGTTTCATTTTTAATTATTGTACACATAATTCATTTTGATTGTAGAAAGTTTCAAAAATGCATGTAAACACAAAGACACAAACAGAAATCACCCACAATCACAGCTCCCAGGGGGGAAAATGCTGTAAATCTTTTACTATATTTCCATTTGGTCTTTTTAGATTTTTATTTAATTAGACTCCCCTTCCCCCTCACCCCACAGCCTCTGATATGTTTGGGGTCATAATTACCCAGGATTTGGGGGTTTGCTCCCAACTCAGAACCCCATACCCCTGAAGTGCCAAAGCTGGGAGGTGGCCGGAGTTCTGACAGGTCATCCCACTGCCCTGTCCAGGGCCATCTTCCATGCTCCCAGTGGGCTCTAAGAGGGGAGCAATGACAGCGTGTCAGCCGTGAGGCCTGAGGCAGAAAATTGGGACTGAGGCAGAGATTGACACCTTCTCAGAGAGCGATGGGGCCTCTGGCCTTGGTTCCTCTCTCTCTATAGTGGAACCGAAGGCCCACACTCACACGTGCAAACACACTTCCACGTACACAATATGCAAACATACCCCCCCCATGCACACAAACACGTCTCTACACACACATACGCACACACGCTTACCGTATGCTCTGATACCCCCAGACACTAATTGGGAAAGTCAATTCATGTCTTGCCTTTCTTTTTTTTTTTTTTCCTATTGAGGACAAAAAGTAAACATTTTTCCCCTCTCCCTTCTAAGAAAGGCCAGTAAGGGGAGGAGAGTAGTTGATAACTTTTTTATATTTCCAGAGCTCCCCATGAAATTTATCCCTGTGGCGACTGGACCAAAGGTGGACGAGCTGATTCTTTGAGACCAAGAGGAAAATGGGCCCATCGCAGGGGTGGCCACCAGAACCTGCAATCCAGGGGCCTTCCCAGCTTCCCCAACTGCAGGAGGCCCTTCCGGCTGACTTCAAACCAGCCTGCAGAGGAGGGCAACCAGGCATAGCTGTCTTGGCGGGCAGGGCTTGGGAACTAGGTTTATTTTTATTTTTCCAAAGCAAGCCAAGTGACATTTTCTTTTCACACCAGAGTCTTGTGAGGTAATTCATACCTGCTGTACCAACAACAGCTCTGGGCATTTGGGATAAGCAGCAACTTGGAGCAATTAAAGTCTGGCCTTGACCTAATTCACAGAGGGACTCTGGAGAGTAATTCACACCTGAGTGTCCCACCTTGAGACAGGGGCCAGCCTGTTTTACCCCGTCCATCTGTCATTGGCTAAGGCCTACAGGGGGTGGGTGTGTACATAATCTCTTGGGCATTTCAGACGCAATGATTCAGCCCAGGGCAGTGCTCAAGAGCAGGGCCAGCTGGAGGCCTTAGCAGCCAACGCTCATTTACAGGAGCTAGGGAATGGGGCATCTGTGGCTAAACGGGATCTCGGCAGGCGCCAGACCATCCCCTCCTGCACCTTTTGTAACAGCCACAGCTCCAAGCTGTTTCTAGAATAGCTCCAAGCGGTTCTCACACTTGGCCAGGCATCCCTTGGATGGTTCCTTCAAACACACACTGCTGGGCTCCACTCCCAGAGTTTCTGATTCCACAGGTCTGGGGTGAGGCCTGAGAACACACATTTCTAACAAATTCCCAGGTCACACTCTTGCTGCTGGTCTGGGGTCCAAACATTGAGAACCACAGCTCCATGCATTTGGGACAGGCAATTCCCAGCGATTGAAGGCTAAGTTATGAGAGCAGATGGGCTTTTCTGATAAAGTCTTCATTAACGTCACGTGCTCAGCTCCTTGTGGCACAGTGATTTGGGTGAGGGGTTGGGGGAAGAACCCAGAGAAAGAGGGAAAGGCCAGGAGCGGAGAAGAAGGCTTAGCTGCTGCAGCACGAGGTTCTGACCCTGGCTGGGAGCCTGAGTTTTCTGAATGAAGAACAGGGGCAGGAGAGCTCTGGCTCATTTCCCAGAGGCAAAAAGGCCTTAGGCTCTGAGAGCCAGGTTTGAGTCCCCCGTGCTCCTGGCCTCCACACCCCACCAGTGGCTCCAGGGAATCATGCTCACACTCAGCCCCATGCACTGGCAAAGCAGGGCAGGAAGGTCTCCCCACGGCTACCATGAGAAGCCCAAGGCCCTGAGAGCAGAAGGGACACGTCCATTGACTCAGCTCGTTAAAAGCAGACCCAGGTTGGAGCCCAGGCCTCCGAGTGACTCTCACAGCAGGGAGAGGCCTCCTCTTGTGTGTGTAGTTTCGTCCTGATCCCTCTCACACTCAACAGCAGGCCAGTGGAGCAAAGTTGAAGGGCTCTCATCCCATCCAGGGCTCTTTCCTTTGCAAGGTCTAGGAGAACTTTCTCTACACTCTCACATGGAACACTTCAGACACCAGACGTGTGGGGTTTTTCCCACAATGTAATTCATTTCTCCAGTGGACACTGACTGGGTGTCCTATAATTTAACTCAATTCTGATACTATCTATCTAGAGATAGCATCAGACCCCACAGGTTAAGACTACCCCTCACTTCAGAATGTAAATTGGTGCAGCCACTGTGGAAAACAGTATGGAGGTTCCTCAAAAAATTAAAAATGGAACTACCATGTGATCCAGCAACCCCACTTCTGGGTATATATCCAAAGGAGATGAAAACAGGATCTCGAAGAGATATCTGCACCCCTATATTAATTGCAGCATTATTTACATTAGCCAAGATATAGAAACAACTATAAGTGTCTGTCAACAGATGAATGGATAAAGATAATGTGGTTTACACACACACACACACACACACACACACACACACAATGGAATATTACTCAGCCATGACAAAGAAGGAAATCCTGCCATTTGCAACAACTTTTTGCAACAAATTGGATGAAACTTGAGGGAATTATGCTAAGCGAAATAAGTCAGACAGAGAAAGACAAATACTGTATGATCTCACTTATGTGTGGAATCTGAAAATGCTGAACTCAGAGAAACAGACAGTAGCACAGGTCTGGGGGGTGGGGGAAATGCGGAGATGTTGGTCAAAGGGTACAAATTCCCAGTTATAGGATGAATGAGTTCTGGGGATCTAATGTACAGCATGGTGACTACAGCTAATAATATTGTCTTATATACTTGAAAGTTGCTAAAAGAGTAAATCTTAAATGTTCTCATCACCAAAAAGAAATAGTAATTATGTGACGGAATGGAGGTGTGTTAGCTAACGCTATGGTGGTGATCATTTTGTAATATATAAGTGTATCAAATCAACACACTGTATACCTTAAACTTACAAAATGTTATATGTCCATTATAACTCAATAAAGCTGGGGGAAAAAAAGACCACTCCCCACCTCAGACGCCAATTGCAAGTCCAGGCCACCCACACTCCTGACCGGCTGGCTATAAACCAGGGGTTCCCAAGACTCCTTCCTCAGTCTTGATACTTTGCTAATGGCTCACAAACTCAGGGAAACATTTACTCACGTTTACCGGGCTATTATAAAGGATACAGATGACCAACCAGATGAAGAGGTCCATCTGGTTGGGAAGTGTCCCTCCATCCAGAGGCTATGTAGGGACCCCACCCTGAGTTACCTCATTAGCATAAACTCAAGTATGATAGAAAGACCTTGTTATGAATAATAAAAGACACTCTTATCACTTAGGAAATTACAAGGGTTTTAGGAGCTCTGTGCCAGGAACATGAACAAAGACCAAATATGTCTATTTCTTATCACGCACAAGGGAATGAATACTCTGCATAAACTGGCTTTAAGCAAAAAGGGAATTTATTGGTTCATATAACTGAAAGTTTCCCAGGCTGCAAGCTTCAGAAATGGCTTAATCAGGGCTCAAACAATGTCTGTCTCTCAGCCCTGCCCTTTTCCAGGTTGGCTCCTATCCTGGATTTAAAAGAGGGCCCAGCCCGGTGGCATAGCAGTTAAGGTTAAGTGCGCGCGAGCGCTCCGCTTCGGGGGCCCGGGGTTCACAGGTTCAGATCTCTGGCGCACACTGACGCACAGGTCAAGCTGTGGCAGTGTCCCATATAAAGTAGAGGAAGACGGGCATGGATGTTAGCCCAGGGCCAGTCTTCCTCAGCAATAAAGAGGAGGATTGGCTACAGATGTTAGCTCAGGGCTGATCTTCCTCATAAAAAAAAAAAAAAAAGAGTGGCAGAAGCTCCAGACCTCACTGCCTCTCAGCAGGTGCAGCAAGAAAGAATGTCTTCCTGGTTACTCAGGCCCTGGGGCCAGCTTTGGTTAAGCCTGATTGGCTGCCTGGCTCAGGCCTAGGTCAAAGGAGAGCTAAGAGGCTGAGAGGGAGGGAGGAGAGGTTCCCCAAGGGAAAATCTGCTACCGGAAAAAGGCAGAGTGGAGACGGAACAGCAAAACCAGCAGATATGCACCTTCAGAAGTGCTGCCTACTTGTCTGCTCACCTGGGTGTCTGGTCACCTGGTTACCTAGTTGTCTAATTCTCTGTCTGTCTGGTTGCCTGGTCACCTGGTCAAAAGGACCTGTCTGGGGATGGGGTGCTCTGGTTGAGGGGACCATTTTGTCTCCATCAGGCCCTGAAGCCAAAGAAGGAAAAGACACAACTTCTAGGTCCCTGGTTCCCAATTAGCTGGGGGTGGGAGGTCTGATGGACATGTTTTGCAGAACATGAGGGAAGGTCCTCACTTCTCCTGTGGGCACTCTCAAGGAGCCGGGGAGTGGACCCTGGCCTGAGTTCCTGGATACTCAGCCCATGACCTATCTGTCTCTAGGGACTGGGGGCTACAAAGACAGATTTGGGGTGCAACAGAGAACAAAGATCCTAGTACCAGTCAGGGTTGCAGAAGGAAATAGATGCAAATTCAAATTAGGATAACTCTGGGAGAGTTTAATAAAGGGACTATTTACAAAAGTTTGGGCAGCGTTATCAGGAGATCTCAAGGGACGGAACAGCAGTGATAGCTGGATTCTGTGACCACCCCAGGCCTGACAGGCCAAGGGGAGGGAGCTGTTAGCCAGGAGGGTTAGAACCTGGAGGCAGAGAGGGCTATATTGAGATAGCTGCCTGAGAAGAACCTGTGACCTGGGACTGGGACACAGCCCGGCTGCCGGGGCTGCAGGGGCTCCCGGAGGGAACTGGGGCAATAAATGCCCCACCTCTCTCATTCCTCCCAACCTCCCATTTCCTGCTACTGCTCCCATTGGTCACACCCAACCAGAAGCCAGAATGCTGGCAGCCCACTGCGGCAGCCACACAGCTCAGCCTCCTGAGGCACAGAGTGGGCCTGGGGAGAGCCTAGAGCAACCTTGTGTATGAGGAGTTTGTCTGGGGGCTCTCCAGGGACTGCTAAGACCTAAATCCAAAGGTCTGATGGTTGTTGGGGGAGGGGAAAGGGGCCTCAAGGGATCGGCCCCCCATCCCACAGCAGACAAGGCAAACACAGCAGTAGAAGCGAATGAGTAAGGATCCGCCTGGGGTCAGCCAGGCCAGAGGAAGAAAAGGCCCCATATGCTGCCAGGACTCTGGGAGCCGAGAGGGGGGCAGGCAGCCCGGGGAGAAAGGCCAGCTGGGCAGAGAACACTGGCTCCAAGAATCTCCGAGACAACGGAGCTGAGGAAGGGACACATTTTGACTTTGTGTCCTCGCATCTTCTCTGAGCAGCTCCAGGGCTCCTCCTCGGTGCAGGGAAAGTTGCTGACAAACTCAGTCACGCTGAGAGGTAAGGGCCACAGTCAGAGTGGGCTTCATGAGTGTGACACCTGTGCAGTCACATAGTGCCCCACATTTGGCTGCATGCTCCACTGTCACTGTCTTGAAATTCTTCACAATTATTGAACAAGAAGCCCTGCATTTTCATTTTGCACGAGGCTCCACAAGTTATATAGCTGGTCCTGACTACAGTGTGCTGTTTCAGAGAGTACCTGGAAAAGGGCAATGCTTACTCCGGGGCTTCAGGCACAGTCAGATGGTATGACAGGCTGGTAGGGGAGATACTTAGGCTGAGGCGAGGTGTGTCTTGGAGCCCCTTACACCCAGGCATGTAGACAAATGCCCACTGCATCCCGGGGCAGGATTAGCCCCACACACAACATGGAGACCAAGGGCAAAGCAACCCCCAGAAGGCAGCCACAAAACGAGTGGGGTCCTGAGGACGGTGACTGTTGGACAAAGTCTGTGCCCCTGGCCCTGCAGGCTGCGGGCTGAGGAACCAGCCTGAGACGGTCGAGGTTCTGCGAACCCACACGGCACCAGCTGCCCTGCCAAGGTGCCAGAGTTATCTGGCAGCCCCTGGTGCCTGGTGTCCTCTTACATCCTATGACACCAGCTCAGGAGTCTTAGATGTCTGAAAGGGGGTGGGCAGGAGCCAGCCTGAGTGGCCCAAGGGCTGAGGTCAGGAGTGGTAGAGCAGGGAGCCACCAGTGAGCCAGGCCCCTTCAGGTCTCCCCGGATCCTTCACCCTCTGCCTGATATTCTGACACGGCCACCCCTCCTGTGGGTTGAGGGAGTCACAGAAATGGGCAAGAGGAGGGCAAGTGGTAGGTCACCCCAACAGCAGGAGTCTGAGGACCTATTCTATGTGGAGCACTAACAGGGCCCTCACAGCAGTGGCACAAGGCAGCACTATTCTTATGCCCTTTGTACAGAGTTTTATGGTCCTGGCACGACCACAGCAGCCAGACAAAGTCCCAGGCAAAGAGATGCAGATGCTAGCAGCTGGAAGTCATGGCACTGGGGAGATGCGGGGGCTCGGACAGCATCTACTATACCTGGCATGAAGGTGGGCCTGTGGACCCTAACTGTATGCTGTGCTTGGCAGTGCCCAAGAGGAAGCAGAGTTGCTGCATACTTAGCACTGTTTGTGAGACCTTGAGCTAGAACCCCTTTATAAACAAGCTCTCTCGACTAACAGCCCCATAAGAAAAGTCTTATTAATTGCCCCCATTTCATAGATGAGAAAACTGAGGCTCAGAATGATGTGTCTGTCTTGCCCAAGTCACACCCAGATGGTAAATGGCAGAGCTGAAATTCACACCAAGGTCGGTCTGACTCCAGGTAAGATACAAAGAGAACGAGAATGTGGGGAGGTGCAAGATGCACGTGGCAGGAGATGCTGCTGGGCAGATGAAGGGCCTTTCACGCCAGAAGGAGCTTGTGAAGAATTCTTAACTAGTTAACACGATTGCGTTTGGGGTTCAAGAGATAGCTCAGGCTGCCTGAGGGGAACTGAGTGGGGCTTGGCCAAACCCAGAGGCAGGAACCGGGATGAGAGGCTTTTGCACTTGCGGATGCTTTTAATTAGGCCGCGCTTACCTCGGAGTCCTGTGCTGCCCCCAAGTGGTAGTTCAGCAGAATTGATTGCTTCACCAAACCAGCGCTGGGAGCGGAGGTTTATTTGTTCAGGGGTTCTCAAACTTGAGGGTGCCTCAGAATCACCGGGAGGGTTTATTAACCCAGAGAGATTCTGACTCAGTAGGTCTGGGGTGGGCTGAAGAATTTGCCTTACTTTCAAGTTCCCAGGTGATGCTGATGGTCTGGAGACCACACTTTGAGAACCACAGGCTTAGTTGCTTTCAAGGGACAACCCCCGTCAGGCTGCCCTGTGGGGAGGAGGGGGCCAAAGAGGATCCTGACCTTTTAGAATTGCAACCTAGAAAGGAGACACCAAAGCAAGTGGGGAAGGCTTTGAGGGTGCTGGGCTCTGAGAACTGTTAGGACCCAAAGGAGCCGACTTCTGGAGGATGCAGGAGCTTTGGGACATCTGTGAAATGGCTGCCTCATTTTCATATGTCATTTCTGCATCTTTAATAATAGAAAACACTTTTTATCACTGCTCTAAGCGCTTTACGTGTCTTAATTCTCACCACAGGTCTGTGAAGTAAATTCTATCATCCTCCTGTACGAGCTGAGTTATAGCCCCCAAAATTCATGTTTGAAGTCCTAACCAGCAATACCTCAGAATGTTGACTGCATTGGAGACAGGTTCTTTAAAGAAGTAATTACGTTAGAATGAGGTCATTAGGGTGGGCCCTGATCCAATATGACTGGTGTCCTTAGAAGAGGAGGAAATTTGGACACAGACACGTATAGAGGGAAGACCACGTGAAGACACAGGGAAAAGACGGCCGTCTACAAGTGAAGAAGAGAGGCTTCGGAAAAAATCAAGCCCACTGACGCCTTGATCTTGGACTTCCAGCCTCCAGAGCTGTGAGAAAAATAATTTCTATTGTTTAAGCCATCTGGTTTGAGGTACTTTGTTATGGCAGCCCTTGAAAACTAATATACCCCCATTTTACAGATAAGGAAACTGAGGCACATAGAGATTAAATAATATGTCCAATGGCTCCTTGCACCCAAGTGGTCTGGCTCCAAGCCATGTTCTTTTTTGAGCTTCTTCAACTCTCGTAGGACTATGAAGATGATTACCTAAAACTCATCTCCTCACTGCTCTCCTCTAACTTCCATCCCTTCCTCCCCACTGCAGCATATCCCTCCACCAGTGATCTTTCTCTGGCCTAAATCAACCTTGTCCCTCCTCTGCATAAAGCCCTCAATGGCTCCCCACTGCCTTCAAGATTAAGCTTTCCAAAGCCACTTGCAGACATCATGACACACCACCCTTCAATACTTCAATATGTGTTGTCACCCCAGAGAGGCAGGATGAACCCCAAAAACTGGCATAGTAAGCAGAGTGTCTAGGCGATAACTACAACTGCTAGGGGGCTCAATCTTGCTTTGGCTTGTTAACTGGCTCTGCTGCCTGCCGGTTAGCTTGTGTTTTGAGCTGCACTGCTCTGTGCTGCATTTGCTGAGTCCTACTGAGCATCCGTTGTAGATTTTACCAGCCTAAGTTGGAAGTTTCAATAGCTGGCATTTAGGGACAGGAGTATGGAATTGGGGCCCTCCTTGACGTGGCCCTGGGTTGCGTACTTTGGCCTGGACCTACCTTTCTGTATGTCTCATCAAGTTGTGTACCGCCATTCCAGCATAAACCATGACTGATGCTAGGCTCGGGGGAACAACTCTTACCCTGTGACCGTTCAGTGTGTGACCCATGTCCTGGGCAATATTCAGGCCCAGTGGTGCTTGCTCATGTGGAGGAGAGCAGTCACCATGTGGCCTGCTGAAGTCCACGCTCCTAAAAGCAGATGCCTTACCAGGACACTACAAGCCTTAAGTGCCTCTGCTGCTGCTGCCAGTGCAAGGGGTGATAGGGAAAAGACATCATGGTACCCCATGGCACAGACTTAAGAAAAGTGTCCTGAATGCTTTCTCCCTGCCCTCTTAAAGGGCCAGAGGGCACCGTGACCCTATTGGACAACTGTAAAAGGAACCAAAAAAGACTCTGGGATCAACTGAGTGTGGTGTCTTATCCACACGCTAAAGGGCTACTCTGCTCCCTGCTTAGGCTGGGGTCCTTCAGCCAATAAGGAAACAACTGCCACGGAGGAGGCCTCTAATCCTCACAATGCCGATTTGAGGCTCTCTGGATGAAGAAACTTATAAATATGAAAAGGGTAGAGGGGACCTGCCCCAAAGTATGGTCAGTAATCACCTATCCCCAAAATTCCTGGATACAGGGGGAGAAAACAAAAATAGAGGTGCACAGTTGGGGATGACCTGATGGGAAATCCAAAATTTGCTACAAGAATGTATACAACAAAGAGGTAAAAGGCACCAATTGGCTTTTGCACCTCTGCCACATAGGTTCTGAATTAACCTTAACGTCTGCTGAAATGCATCAGTTGGCAAATGTTCATGGCCTTAATACTGGAGCTCAAATTATAGGTAGACCAGGGAGTCTCACCCATAATCTTAGGGGAATCACTAAATATAAAATAGAGGGGAAACAGGTGTGTCTCACCTTAACTATCAGAACTATTGCCTTGCCTAAATTCCCCATTGCCCTAAAGTATCCCATAGTGGGCACAGACGCTCTCACTCAATGAGTAATAAAATTAAATTAAGTCTTTGGCATTTAACAATTGGCTTGACAAAATGGGACCCAACAGAACTCCCTCTTCCTCTCCGTTTAAAATATTAATATGGCCCAATATAAATTAAACAGGGCTTTCAAGGGTTAAAACCCATTATACAAGACTTATTTAGAGAAGGAGTGATTATCCGCACTGTTTCTCCTTTTAATAGCCTGTTCGTAAACCTAGAAAGAATGAATGGCCCCTCACAGTGGATTACCACAATCTTAATGCTGTGGTCTCATCCGTTAAGACCCCCACATCCAATATTATTGGAATTATTCAATCCAACGAGCAACTAGAACATGTTTTGCTACTATAGATTTGGCAAATGTGTTCTGTTCGGTGCCTATCTCAGCAGCTTCTTCCCCTTTGGAGGGATACAATTCACCTTTATAGGGTTCCCCAGGGGGTACCTCAACAGCCCTGCCATCACACACAATCTTTGCAGCAAGATCTTAACCACATCCAGTTTTTTCCAGGAGCACAGGCATGATACTGGATTAATGACATCCTCCTCCTCCAAGGGGATTCATTTGACACTCTCATTCAGAACATACAAATACTCACAAAGGGGATAGGCCACTGTCCCACATGTAGTACAGAGCCCACCACTTGAAATTTATTTGGTCAGCCAAGGGTCACTTTATCCGTGACGCTGTCAAGAAACAGCTATTGACCCTCTAGCACCCACAACATTAAAACAACCCAGTATCTTTTATGACTTTTTGGGTTCTGGAAGCAACATGTTCCTCATTTACAATTTTTTCTTAAGCCCATGTATGCTATTATTCACAAATCAGCCCACCTTGAAAGGGGAACCTACAACAAAAGACTCAAGAATCTATCCAGATTGCATTACAACAGACATTCCTCTTAATCCTCTCTGCCCCCTGCTGGAGACTCCTTTACTGTAGAAGCTTTCTCATGCTTCCCCAAGTCTGCAGCATCCATGATGGCTGCAGTCGTCCAGGCGCTTTTGATGCATGCCCTCCCCAGCCTACGCCATACACCCTTAGAATGGCAAGTGCTGGCTGCCGACTGAGCTGTTCTGGAAACAGATGCTCTCACAGGCCTTGAGCTTGTCACGACCCCCATACCCATTATGCCTTAGGTTGTGGAAGCAGCACCCCACAAGCGTGGCACAACCACTGAGACCTCCTTGCTTGAACGGAAATGGTCCCTACAGGATAGAGCCAAATCTGGGCTCTCTGGCAAATTCCACTTGCAAGAGGAAGTGGCCTCTCCTATCCTCAGTCCTTGCCATATGCTATGGTGCTGGATGAGGTCACCCCTAGGCTACCTGAGGAGCCCCTTGGGATCAACCGAATAATCAGAAAAGAGAGTTCGTACACGTTACAAACACCATCCCACCATCACACATCGCTCATGACAGAGATCAGTGGAAAGCTGCTGCTCTTCATATCTTAACCGGGACATCCTTGATAAGGGACGGGACTCAAGGGTCAGCACATTTGGCCAAACTTCAGGCAGTCATCTTAACCCTGGATGCCCTGGCCAACAAGTGGCCCCATCTACGCATTTTTATAGACTCTTCTTGGAACATTGCCAATCTTGTGGCTATCTGGTCTGGCCAACAGCAGCAACAACAATTTCTTATCCAAGGTCACACTCCCCCCTTTGGGGTGAAGAACTCTGGGAATCTCTTGCCTCACAGATACTCAAAACATAAATCAAGGTTACATATATTTCTGCACATACTAAAAGCACAAGTTTATAAGGCCTCAACAAGACATCCTTATCCTTTTGGAATTCCAGACATCATTGATAGCTACCAAAACACTCATTTCACTTCTCAGAATACACAATACTGGGCTTTTTTTAAAACAGCTTTATTAAAATATAATTGGCATACCATACAATTCCCTCATTTAAGGTGTACAAGTTGATGGCTTTTAGTGCATTCACAGATTTGTGCAACCATCACCATAATCAATTTTAGAACATTTTCATTACTCCAAAAAGAAATTCTGTACACCTTAGCCACACCCCTCTATCTCCTCATACCTCACCCCAACCCTAAGCAATCACTAATCTACATTCTGTCTCTATAGATTTGCCTATTCTGGATACTTCATGTAAGTGGAATCATACACTACAAGGCCTTTTGTGTCTGACATCTTTCACTTAGTACAATGTTTTCAAGGTTGTAGCATGGATGAGTACTTCATTACTTTTTATGGCTGAATAATATTCCACTGTGTGGATATACACATTTTGTTTATCCTGTCATCAGTTAATGAACACTGGAGTTGTTTCCACTTTTTGGCTGTTATGAATAATGCTGTTATGAACATTCACGTACAAATCTTTGTGTGGACATATATTTTCATTTCTCTTGGGTATATACTTAGAAGCAGAATTGCTGAGTCATATGGTAGTTCTATGTTTAACCATTTAACAAACTGCCAGACTGTTTTCCAAAGTGGCTGCACTATTTTATACTCCCACCAGCAGTGTATCAGAGTTCTAATTTCTGTACATCCTTATCAACACTTGTAATTGTCTTTCTTATTATACCCATCCTAGAGTGTGTGAAGTGGTATCTCATTGTGGTTTTGATTTGCATTTCCCTGATGGCTAATGATGTTGAACATCTTTTCATATGTTTATTGGCCAGCTGTACATCTTTTTTGGTGAAATGTCTATTCAATTTTTTGTCCATTTCTTTAAAAAATTTAATTGTGGTAAAATTTATATAACATAAAAATTTACTATTTGGGGGCTGGCCCCGTGGCATAGTGGTTAAAGTTTGTCACGCTCTCCTTCAGTGGCCTGGGTTCGTGGGTTCAGATCCTGGGCACGGACCTACACCACTTATCAGCCATGCCGTGGCAGCTACCCACATACAAAATAGAGGAAGACTGGCACAGATGTTAGCTCAAGGCTAATCTTCCTCAAGCAAAAAAAAAAAAAAAAAGAGGAAGATTTGCAACAGATGTTAGCTCAGGGCCAGTCTTCCTCAGCAAAAAGAAAAAAAATTTATCATTTTAACCATTTTAAAGGTACAATTCAGTGGTATTAAGTATATTCACAATTGTACAACCATCACCACTATCTATTTCCAGAACTTTTTCATCACCCTAAACAGACAGTTTGTACCCATTAAGCAATAACTCCTCATATCCCCCTCCTCTCAGCCCCTGGTAATTTCTAATCTACTCTCTGTCTCTATGAATTTGCATATTTTAGATATTTCATACAAATTACATACATTCATACAATATTGAAATTATGCAATATTGTCCTTTTGTGTCTGGCCCATTTCATTTAGCATAAAGTTTTCAAGGTTCGTCCATGTTTTAGCATGTATCAGTACTTCATTCCTTTTTATAGCTGAATAGTATTCCATTGTATGCATATCCCTCATTTTGTTTGTTTATTCATCTGTTGATGGACACTTGGGTTGTTTCCACCTTTTGACTATTGTGAATAATGCTGCTATGAACATTGGTTTACAAGTATCTGTTTGAGTCCTTGTTTTTAGTTCTACTGGGTATATACCTAGGAGTGGAATTGTCAGGTCATATGGTAATTCTAACTGCCAAACCATTTTCCACAATGGTAGCACCATTTCACATTCCACCATCAATGCATAAAGATTCCAATTTCTCCACATCCTCACCAACACTTATTATTTTCCTTTTTTTTTGTTACAGCCATCCTAGTGGGTGTAAAATGGCATCTCATTGTGGTTTTGATATGCATTTCCCTGGCGATTAATGATGTTGAGCAACTTTTCATGTATTTATTGGCCATTTATATATCTGCTTTGGAGAAATGTCTATTCAAGTCATTTGTTCATTTTTAAATAGGTTTGTCTTTTTGTTGTTGGTTTCTAGGAGTCCTTTATATATTCAGAATATTAAACCCTTATCAAATATCTGATTTACAAATATTTTCTACTATCCTTCTCATTGGGTTGCCTTCTCACTCCATTTATAGTGTCCAATTTTTAATTGCTGTCTTTTATTATTGAATTGTAAGAATTCCTTATACATTCTAGATACAAGTTCCTTATCAGATATATGATTTGTAAAACTTTTCTCCCATTCTGTGGGTTGTCTTTTTACTTTCTTCTGGGGTCCTTTGAGGCACATTTTTAATTTTGGCAATGAATACAGGGCTCTTGAACAAGACATTCAACAGAACTTCTACCTCACTTATCAGCTTCAGACTGTTACTTAAACAAGCTCAAACTCAATCAAATGACACATGGCACATTTCAGTCATCAATCAAACATCAGGGGTGAATTGTACTAAAGAATCTGGCTCCATTTTTGATGTTTCCCTGCTGACAGCTGTCAGGCCCCATTCCTCCTTTTGCCCCTCTTGCCTTCCATCTGGGAAAGCCAATAAAAAAGTTCAGGCACTCACTTCTCTGGTGCCAGCAGAAAGTTCAACTCATGCAAGCCCCAGCCCATGGGTAGGAACCTCACCCCAGCCTTACTTCCAACCACAAAAAAAGCCAAGCCAGTCACCACCCCAAGTTCTCTCAAGCCATTCTGGAGCCTTCTTATGAACACGCCCTGCTCTCTCTCATTATGGGTGTAATAAACCCTTTCATACCTTCTTGATGTGAGTAGCATCATCAATCTCAACATAAGAACCAAATTGTAGGTGGGGTTGGGGGAGTCCATCCTACATCTATGGGGCGATCACAACAACACACATTCCCTGAGTCACAACATTCCCCTACATCACCCCAATGCTGATATTAAAACCAAGAAAATTAACAGTAAGTGGTAGAAATCACCTAGTCTATATACAAATATCCCCATTCATCCCCAAAATGTCTTCTATAGCTGCATTGTTTTTTTAAATCAGAATCTAATCATTGTTTGTATTTAGTTCTGTCTCCTTAGTCTCCTTTAATCTAGAACTGCATACCCAATACAGTATCTATGAGCCACAAGTGGCTATTAAGAACTTGAAAGAAGTTCAAAGGTCCAAATTGAGATACGCTTTGTGTGTAAAATGCACAATGTCAAAGAGTTGGTATCAAAAAAAAGAAAAATGTAAAATATCTCATCAATAAATTTTATATGGATTATATGTAGAATTGATAATATTTTTGGATATATTAGTGCAGCAGGCAGAACAATTCTCCCCCCCCAAAGATGTCTGTGCCCTAATTTCAAGAAACTTACACAGCAAAAGGAACATTGCAGATGTGATTAAGGTTAAGGATCTTGAAATGGGGGGATTATCCTGGATTATCCAAGTGGGTCCAATCTAATCACATGAACCTTTCCCAACTGAGTCAGGGAGATGCAACATGAGTAGTGATGGCTTCAAAGATAAAGAAAGGGGGCCACAAGCCAAGGAATGCAGTGGCCTCTAGAGACTGAGAATGGCCTTCAGTTTATAGCCAGCAAGAAAACTAGCACCTCAATCCTTAACAGCAAGGTACTAAATTCTGCCAACAACCCAAATGAACAAGAGATGGATTCTCCTCTAGAACCTCCAGAGAGGAACACAGCCTGCTGATGCCTTAATTTCAGTCTGATGACACCCATACTCAACTTCTGATCCATAGAACTGTAAGATAATAAATTTGTGTCGTTTTAAGGCACTGAATTTGTTTAAGCAGCAGTAGAAAACCATTACATTGGGTTAAATACTTATTTATTGTTAATTAATACTAATAAATTGGTAATTGATTATTAAAATTAATTTTACATGTATCTTTTTACTTTTTTAGCGTGACTATTAGAAAATTTAAAATTATATATGTGACTCACATTTGTGGTTCACCTTACTTCTATTAGACAGCTCTGATCACACACACATACACACACCCCACCTTTTTTTACTCAAGACATTGACTTTTTGAGGACCCAATCTAGTTGTCCTACAGAATGTCCCCCATTCCCGACTCGTCAGATTGCTTCATCATGATGTCATTTAACTTATTCCTCTACCCCCTATATTTCAACCTTACAAAACTCACTTATTAATTCTAGTAGCTTTTTTGTAGATTTCATAAGATTTTCTAAGTAAACAATCAGATGATTTGATGACTTTATCATCTGCAAATAAAGACAGTCTTATTTCTATTGAGTCTGTATGTCTTTTTTTCTTGCCTTGTTACACTGGATAGGACTTCCAATACAATGGCAAGTATAAATGGTGAGAGCACACATCCCTACCTTGTTCCTGAGCTTAGGGAGAAATCATTTAGTCTTTCACCACCAAATATGATGTTAGTCGAAGGTTTTTCATAGATGCTCTTTATCAGGTTGAGGAATTCCCCTTCTATTCCTAGCTTTCTGAGAGTTGTTATCAGGAATAGATGTTGGGTTTTATCAAATGCCTTTTCTTCATCTATTGAAATGATCATACGTTTTTTCTTTTTTAGACTATTTATATGGAGAAGTATATTAATTGACATTCAAATATCAAACCAACCTTGCATTCCTGTGAAAAATTCCATTTGGTCATGATCTATTACTGTCTTTATATATCATTGGATTTGCTTTGCTAAAATTTTAACAGAAATTTTACATATATGTTCATGATGATAGTGGTCTGTACATTTCTTTTCTTGTAATATCAGTCTCTGATTTTGGTATCAGAGTAATACTGTTCTCAGAGAATTAGTTGGGAAGTAGCTCCACCTCTTCAATGTTTTTGGAAACATCATACATTTAGTTCTAGATGTGTTATAAATCCCACAATCATTGTTATTCATTTCACTTTAAGCAGTCAATTATCTTTTGAAGGAAAAGTTTAAATAATAATTTTTAAAGTCTTTCTATTTACCCATGTAGTTATCATTTCCAGTGCTCTTCATGCCTTTATGTAGGTTTCTATCTGGCATCATTTTCCTTCCACCTGAAGGACTTCCCTTAACATTTCTTGTAGTGCAGGTCTGATGGTGATAAGTTCTTTGAGCTTTTGTTTATCTGAAAAAGTCTTTATTTTGTCTTTACTTTTCAAATATATTTGCACTGGGTAAAGAATTCTAGGTTGATAGGTTTTTTGTTTCAGTACTTTAAAGATGTTAATCCACTGTCTTCTGGCTTGAATTGTTCCCAACAAGAAATCTGCTGTGTTTTACCTTTGTTTTTCTGTACATTATGTATCTTTTTTTCTCTTTTGGCTGCTTTTAAGACTTTATCTTCATCACTGGTTTTAAGAAATTTGATTATGATGTGCTTTAGTGTAGTTTTATTTGTGGTTCTTGTGCTTGGGGTTTATTGTGCTTCTTGGATCTGTGGGGTTTTAGTTTTTACCATATTTGAAAACATTATGGCCACTATTTCTTCAAACATCTTTTCAGTCCCCTCTTCTCAGTCATCTCCTTCAGAGGTTCCAATTACACATATATTTGGTTGATTAAAGTTGTCCCGCAGTTCACTCATGCTCTGTTCATTTCATTTCAGTCCTTTTTTTCCTCTATGTTTCATTTTGGATAGTTTTTATTTCTATATCTTCAAGTTTACTAAGATTTTCTCCTGCAATATCTAATCTGCCACTATTCCTATCCAATGTATTTTTCATCTCAGGTATTATAATTTTCATCTCTATAAATTTGATTTAAATATTTAATATCTTTTATGTCTCAACTTATCACATTCAATCTTTCCTCTAGCTTCTTTAACATATGGAATACAGTCATAAAAACTATTTTAATGTCTTTGTCTGCTAATTCTATTATCTGTACTTTTCTGGGTTGGTTTTAATTATTTTTCCTTCTTTAATGTGTCATTTTTCCAGCTTTTTTGCATGTCTGGAAATTTGTGTTTTTTTGTGAGGAAGATCAGCCCTGAGCTAACATCCATGCCAATCCTCCTCCTTTTTTTGTTGAGGAAGACTGGCCCTGGGCTAACATCTGTGCCCATCTTCCTCCACTTTATATGGGATGCCACCACAGCATGGCCTGACAAGCAGTGCGTCAGTGCGCACCTGGGATCCGAACCCGGGCCACCAGCAGCGGAGCTCACGCACTTAATCGCCACGCCACGGGGCCAGCCCTGGAAATTTCTTGAGCTTTGTTCTGGGATATGGTTAAATTACTTAGAAATAGTTTGATACTTTTCAGGGCTTGCTTTTAAGCTTTGTTGGGCAGGTTCTATTGCCCTGCATTGCATCCTGAAAACTCTTCAGACAGTAATCTGGGGCAATTGTAGAGCTCACTCACTTATTTCCTATCTCTCAAGGCTCACCATCCTTCATTGTCTAATGTCCAATGTCTTTAGAGCCTTTGTTTCACATATTATTCAAGTTTTTAGTTTCTGGTGGGAGTATAAATCTAGGCCATCTTGACCAGAAGTGTGTTTGTGTGTGTGTGTATATGAATCTTACCTTTGTTACATTCAGCAAAATGGGTAAGAGAAGAAGAGAGGCAGTTACCATTGCCTAGTGGTACTGACAATCATGCAATAATTTGTGTTCATTCAATCAATAAATACATATTGAAAATCTGAGAGTCATCTCTTGGTTTCATGCCCAATATCCTAACAATGATCCCAACTTTCTTTGACATAGCAATATGCCAAGACCAGGTAATGTATCTTGATGGTCTAAACCTACACTGGCCAATATGGTAGACCCTAGCCAAATGCAGCTATTGAGCACTTGAAATGTAGCTAGTCTGAATTGAGATTTGCTATAACTATAAAATGCACGGCAGATTTTGAAGACTTAGTGCCAAAAAGATGTAAAATATCTCATTATTCATTTGTATATTGATTTCACGTCATAGTGGTAGTATTTTGAATAGACTGAGTTAAATAACATATATTAAAAGTAATTTCATCTCTTTATGTTTTTTATGTGGCTACAAGAAGATTTTAAATTACATATGTGGCTCACATTATATTTCTATTGGATGGCACTGATTTGAATCAATCGTGACTATATTATCCTGTCTTCGTCAGGGTTCTCCAGAGAAACAGAACCAAGAGGATGTGTGTGCGTGTGTGCGTGTGTGTGTGTGTGTGTATAATTATTTATTATAAGGAATGGGCTCATGTGATTATGGAAGAAGGCAAGTCCCAAGATCTGCAGGGTAAATCGGCAAGCTGGAGACACAGGATAGCCGATGGTTTTGTTCCAGTCCAAGTCCAAAGGCCTCATAACCAGGAGAGCCAATGGTGTAGTTCCCATCTGAAGGCTGTCAGGCTCTAGACCCAAGAAGAGCTGATGTTTCAGTCTGAGTCTGAAGGCAGGAAAAATCCAATGTCCCAGTTTGAAGGCAGTCAGCCAAGAAGAATTCTCTCTTACCTGGGGTAAGGTCAGCTTTTTTGTTCTATTCAGGTCTTCAACCGATTAAATGAAGCCCACCCATATTAGGGAGGGCAATCGCTTCAATCTGTCAACCAATTTAAATATTAATCACATCCAAAAACACCCTCACAGAAACACCCAAGTGTTTCTGTGCACTTAATGTTTGACCAAGTATCTGGGCACCCCATGGTCCAGTCAAGTTGACACATAAAATTAACCATCTTATGTTCCCTGTTTTTCCAACCTCCCTTGAAGCTAGAACTATTGACCCAGTTCTGGGTGATGAGATATAAAGGGAAATTTGCTTGGAGACTCCAAGGAAAACTTTTGCTCCCATAGAAGGAGACATGGCTAGGATTATCTTTCCTTGTTTCTTCCAGTCTTATATAAGGACGTGATGCCTGCATCTGGTGTAGCTGTCTTGTGACCATGAGGTAACAAATGTGGGGAGAAACATCACCATGCTAAGGATAATGGAGCAGAAATATAGAAAGAGCCTGGGTGTCTGACAGTATTGTTGAGTCACTAAAACAATATCAGCAATTGCTTACCTTTGGATTTCTCCTTAGGACTCTAAAATAAATCCTTATTTGTTAAGTCCACTATTTTTCATTGTTTTTTGTTATGTGCAGCCAAACATACTCTTAACTGATACATGCCAGTTATAAGAACAATAGTAGGTACTATTTTGGGCATTAGGAATTACAACAGTGAATAACGCCCTTGAGGGTGGAAAGATACATTTTTGAAGGGAGAGGGGAAAAAAGTTAACATATACACAAGATAATTTAAGATTTTGATGATTATTATGAAGGAAATAAACAAATAGAGGGAAACTGGGTATAGTCATGGAAGGCTCCTTTTACGAGATGATAATTAAACTGAGACAAGAAGTGAAAAGGAGCTGGCAACACACACCCAAGAAAAAGTGAGAAAAGGATGTTCCAGACAGAGGGAACAGCAAACGAAAACTCCCTGAGATGGAAAAGAGCTTGGTTGGTCAAGGAACAGAAAGAAGGCAGCATGGGAGCAGAGTGAGCAAGGAGAAAAGTATGCGAGGAGGCTAGAGAAATAGGCTCCAGAACACGCAGGGCTTTGGGGACCATGGAACACAGTTTGAACTTTAGGTGAGAGGGGAAACTCTGGAAGGCTTTTTAGTGTCATAGCCAAATGGTGTTGAGTAAGAGAGTTCTGGTTGCAATGTACAACGTGGAAGAGGTTGCAGAACATACAAGAAAGAAAATAGATAATCAAATACAAAGTTACATAGTTAAGATGGGAAATATGGAAATCATAGGCAACGAGATCAGTCTGGGTTGAAACAGCAAAGCTCTCTCAAATCTGCAATTACCTTTAAATTCACCAGTTCTGGGTTGCAGGAGCTGGTCTGATTCTCTCCACTTGACAGAAGAGGAATCTGTGATCCAAAGAAGCGATGCCTGGCTCAAGACCCCAGAAGTCATTCACAGAATCAACAGCCCCTTCACCCCAGCCTCCACGCCTGGCCTTCATGAACACTAAGGTTTTCTGAGCTAAATTACCATGCGTTCCCCCCATTAAACACACCAAACCCTTTGCTTGGAAAACTACTCTCAATTTTGCCAGCTACAAGTTATCACTCTGATCCCCTCTCCTAGCTTTCCTCAGTCCCACTGTTCCACTTCTGGAAAACAAGAGGCTGGGGGGAAAAACTATTTGGGGATCACCAAAGTTCTCACCAGATCCACGAGGGGGCAAAAGAGAGTCAGTGGACTTGCCGCGATCCTTCTCTGGCTCCCAAACCCGGGAGAGGAGGCGGAATAGAGAGCAGAGGCGAGGCCCGACTCTGAGCTTGGGAGGGTAGGCAGGGGCCGCGGGAAGGGGAAGCCCCAGGAGCATGTCAACTGCTCCCCTTGCCCTCATAGCTACGGCGGGAAAGCCCTCTGTCACCCCCTAAGCAGAGGTGTGGTTTCAGCTGGAGTCTAGCCTCAGCCGCGGGACACCTGGAGGCAAAGGGGCGGGGCTTTATGACATATCAGGCAGCGATTGGCTACAGGCTGCCAGGGGTGGGGCATATATCCTACCCAGCCCAGAGCTCACGTTGGGCTACGGATAGTTCTTCAGGGAAGACTGAGGGCAGCGGGGAGCCAGCACCAGGCAACATGCACAGCAGCTGCGGGTGGTGCACCGCCTGTAAAGGGACGTGGGCGAGGCACGAACAGTCCACATCAGTCTCGTGTCCAATTTACTCCTGTCCCCTTCCAGCCTCTCTCTTGCTCTTTCCAGGGCAGGAACAGGGAGTGGCCTGTCCCACTCATGGAGACCCAGATCCTGGAAGAGGGTTTTCACAGTGGTTGGGACCAAGTCTGTGGGAATCTGACGGGTGCTGAGGCCCAGCCTCCCCCAGCTGGGATCCTCTGGCCGGCTCCTCCTTTCCAGGCCCAGGGGAATCTCTTGCACAACATTTGCCTCCTCTCTTGTTTCCTGCCTGATTACGGAGGGATTAGGTCATGCTATTAGCTTTTGACTTATTTCTTTTTCTCCAGGGGATCAGGCTAATTTTTTCCTCTATATGGCTTTGCAAAAAACAAAGGTCCCCTCCTCACCACCTTATCACTTAAACCAAAAGGAGTTCGTGGCTTTTAACTAAAAGAATGCTTATTGCAGTAGGAATACCACATACCAGCTAAGATCCGCAGCCAGTCCCTGGTGGCTTTGGGAGCCCAAAGCACAACAAAGGTTGAGAACAACTGAATGTCCGGCATCTGAATCTCCCACTATGACTGACGAAATCCCCACAGACTGAGTCAGCACAGAAAATAAATAAGATTTTTTTTCACTTCCATTTCCAAAACTAGGGGCTTAGCCAATCAGATGCTTCCACCCAAGTCTTTGACTCTGGAGCAAATGATGCAAGAAAGCAGGGACAGTGGAGTATTCACCCTGGTGGTGGTGGTGGCAGCACCATGCAATGTCCCCCCCAGATGCTCCAGCAGCATGGTTTTGATGGTGGTGCCGGCTATCCACCCACCACCATTCGTGCCTGTGTGATTTCTGAGTCTCCTTGTTCAATTGTCTTGTAAGCTAGTCAATACCCGTTCATTAGATTCTTTTTCTGCTCTAGTCGGAGCCTGTTTCTGCTGCTTGCAACTATGAACAGACAGATACAATCTTTGAAGGGTTTGGGCAGGGGGAGGTGGTATGATCTGGCTTATGCTTTGAAGTCCTGCTGGCTTCCGTGTGGTCAAGAGATTGGAGCACAGCTAGGTCAAAGGTGAGTAAGCCAGTTAGATAGACACTGTAGGGCTCCTTGGACTAGCATAGTGGCAGTGGGAAATGTTGGATGCCGTTTTGGAGATGAAATCAAATTGACTTGGTGATGTAGTGGGTGTTGGAGGAGTCATGATGGCACCCAGATTTATGTCTTTTGTAAATGGGTAGTGTGGTAGATTGATTGTAAAAATGGCCCAATTTCTCTACCCCTCCCATCAATGTGGCTTTGTAGCTCCTCCCATCAAGAGGCAGAGCCTATTTCCAACCCTTTCAAGCAAGGCTTGGCCTTGAGACTTGTTTGGCCAAAAGAGTGTGGTGGAAGTGACAGGATATCAGTTCCGAGTCAAGACCTCATGAGGCCATGCATGTTTTCACTTGTTCTCCTGGACCCCTGCAATCACTGTATGAACAAGCCTGGACCGGCCTGCTGCATGGCCATACTACACCAGCCAGCTCCCAGCCAACCTGGCATCTGATGGCAAAAGCATGAGTGTCCCCAGCCAAGATTAGCTGAGCCCAGTGGACCTATAGACTCATGAGAAATAATAAAACGGTTAATGCTTTCATTAACCACTAAGTTTTGGGATGGTTTGTTACACAGCAAGAGCTAACTGATACAGGTATATATACATATTGCCCACCTGACTGAGCCCACCACCCTCTGGCCTTTCAATGTCCCTGGCTACCTGGACTTCTTGCTATTCTCCTCTGCCTACAAGTTTGGACTTCCCTGTCCCAAGGCTGGCTTGGGTACACTTGAACTTGCTCTGCCCTTTTAATGTTCTCTCTTGGGCATCCCAGCTACCCCTCAGACCACCTCCTGGGCTTCCTATGCTCAGAAGTCTGCTTTTATCCCTGAGTCTCTGGACCCAGCATCAGTGCCTATTTTTGGCCTTTGGAATTTGCTTTGGTTGGGTCCTCCAACTAGGTGAGGGCTGGCCCCTCAGTGCTCCCTGAGCCTGCGTTCTCAGTCTCAGAAGTGATCCTAAACCTCAGTGCCCCATTCAGGAGTACCAGGCCCTAGCACAGAGCAGTTAGGGGGTCCCATGCTCCCTTGTGCCCACTCTCATGGCCTCAGTTTATGCCCTTTGGGGCTTCTGTGACTCACCGAGCCTCACACTACCTCTCTGACAGCATGCCCTCCACTCTCCTCCACCCAATACTCAATACTGGGCCCCTGGGGAGTGCCAGGCTCTGGGTGAGGCTTAGTCTGTGTGCGTCCCCCAAGGGCAGAAATCACCTCTCCCCACCAAGTCAAAGTTTCCCAGGCAGGTCAGGTCTGCAGACCGACCTGAGACCTCTGTTTTGCCTGCTATAGATAAAGATACCTTAGTCAATAAGAAAGACAACTTGTTTGGTAAAAGCTCATCAACTGACAGATAATTTTCACATCTTTGCTGTACATCTTTCCTTGGCAGGCAAGGGGCATCAAGGCCTGGTGGAGGCAGATAATTTTCTCTTTCTATTGTGAACTATTCCCAGGGCCAAAACAGGGGTCAGATGCTCTGCAAAGCGTGTGCATAGGTCATATTGGGGACACAGGGAGGAAAGGAGGAAGGGAGGGAGGAAAAAAGGCAGTGAAGACTCTTCCCAAGAGCTGGGGAGAGCCTGCCCCATGTCTTCTTTCCTGGGGATTAGGAAGGGGCTGCAGACAAAGCAGATGGGCCTGAAGGCACGAAGACACCACCCAACAGCCTAGTTATCTGGGAATGTCCTATCTGGGATGAAAAGAGCTGTCTCCCCACCCACACCCACCCCACCTACTCTGGGTGCCCACACCATGGAGGTAGCTTGTCCTGGGCTTTCTGTCAAACCATGTCAGAGCATGTTGGGGGATAAATCCCCATCACTGATCCAGAATATGGGGGCCCGTGACCTCTCTGTCCACTAGAGCAGCCCTGGGGTAAGGACTGGCACTGGCTACAGCTGCCTTGAGAGATGACAGTCCAATGGGCTGTCGGAAGAAGCCTCGCTATGGGGCACAGGGCCTTGGGGAGAGAAGGAGGCAGCAATGAGGGAGCCCCAGAGGCTCCCCCTTCTGCAAGTGCCTGTCTGGAACTTCAGACCCAGGCCCTTGTGAGAGTCAGATGAGCACACACTTTAAATAGGCAGGGGTGGGGTGTGGGTACTGGTGGGAGTCCCCATGAATCTAAAGGCCGGCAAAGAACATGCGGAGTGGAGGAGGTGAAAGAATGAGGGTTAGGTTAGACCAGGGAAGTCTGAGGGAGGTTATTCCATGACTTGATACTCTTAGAATCTGTCCTGAATATATAAAAATAGCCTTGGAGAGCAGGGGAGGCTAGGGATCTGGCAATATCTTCATGGATGCTGAAGGGAGACACAGCCCAGGCCCTCCCCTGAAGTCTCACCTGATGAAGATGCAGCAGAAAGGAGGTCAAAGCGGGAGAGCTGGTGAGCCCTCATTCCTGTTCTCTCGCCATCTGGGACTTGGGAACCGGAGGGACCCTGCCTTGGGATGTGTGGTTGCTGCCTGACAAACGACAGTCAGTGAGCTGGAGGGAGCTGTGCTGACCACGAGGGGGCAGCTGTGAGCCCCACGGCCTGGCCAACCTGATAAAGCTCCTCTTCAGGGAAAGAAAGCCAGGCTCTGGCTGGCTGAGACCTTGCTTTAAAAATCCCAACCAGGGGCTACTCCACTGACCCCATGAGGGGTTCCTCAGGTTGGGGAGGGGTGAGATGCCCCCTAAGAAACCTTTGCCCCAACAGGCAGACCCCTAACTAACCCAATCAGGTTTCAGCACCAAAAATGGGAGCCTATGCTGTAATAACCTGGCCTTGGTGTCACCTCCAACTCTGGCCTCAGACTACCCCCCCACCCCCAGCCCATTGCAGTCCTTCATGTATTCCACCAATATTTATTGAGCACCTCTATTAGACACTTGGGATTCTCCAGTGAACAAATCAGACAAAGACCCCTGCCCACCTAGGACTTCTATTCTCTGAAAACAAGGTGCCATCGAACCGTCCACAGTTACCCCTGATTGGCCAGAAAGATTTGTGGGGCTCTGAATTGAGCTATCATGTTAATTAACTCACAGCCTCAGATAGGTCAGTTGAGTGATTATGAGGAGCCTTGCCTTACATCTTGAGCCTTAGGTCTTCTGATCATCAGACCAAGAGAGACAGAGACAAAGAAGATCAAGGGGGCCTGAGCCTAGGAGAGACCTCAATTTCTCAGTAAGTATGTGACTTCCATTTCTTGAGTATAGCCCCTTATTGTTTGAAAATTGCAATGTGCTGCCATTTGACCAGTGTTTTCATGTAGCATCAATCTGTTGCTTATTTGGTCTGAAATTGCAAGGTTCAGAGAAAATCTGCACCTGGATCTTATTGCATCATAAAGAAGGGTCTGGAGAAGGGCCTTTGGGTTCCAGGGCTCAAAATATCATTCTCTTCTTCAAAGGTTTTTTTCCTTCCCTGGCTTCTCGCTCTGTTAATGACCCCATCCTTCCCCAGAGACCACAGCTGGAAATCTCAGTGTCCCATCTAATTCTTGCCTCTCTTTTTTCCCCCCACATCCACCCAGGTACCATCAATTCTACCTCCTGAATGCCTCTTGATCCTGTTTCCTCCTCTCCATCCTCACTACCACTGCACTGGTCCAGGCCGCTATCATCACTCACCCACACCACTGCTCTACCGTTGTTGCTTTGATGCCCATCCCAGATTCCTCTTCTGAAGATGTGCTGTCAAGTCCCCTGCGTGGGATTCAAGGCCCATAGTGTGTCCTCCAGGCTGTCTTGCTTCAACCTAGGCTCCAGCCAAGCCAGCTCTGTCACTGCTGCTTCCCACCCCACCTCTCTCACCCACCCCTACCTGTTCCTCAAGACCTCTGCTTCTGGCATTTGTACTTCCTGCCCCTCCTCTCTAAAACCTGCCCAACTGGTCTAGCTCCACTTTCGTTCCTGCAGGAAGCTCTCCCCAACCAAGAGATTACCCCAAGGAATCTCATCTTTAATGGCATCTTGTCCTTCACTATCTGAGCTTACCTGAGGCAATGTTTTGTGTCCTTAGGGAAGCCATGAGCTCCTGAAGGCAAGGTCAGTCTCTGCCTCCCCTTTGGCCTAGTCCATGAAGGACCCAGAAGATACCTGCTGCATGGCGGACAAAGCTAAAGGCATCAGTGACATGGTTAAAGCAATATATGAGACTTCAACTCACAGAAAAAGTAGTAGACATACTTTTCCAATCCTCACACTCAGTACAGCTAAAACTCCTCGACATAACATATAAAACAAACATGAGAAAATTCTGAAGGTGGAGAGAAGGCAGACCAGCTAGACTTTGCAACCCCAGGAATGACACAGGAGCGAGTTCTCTGTTTTTGTCTTCTTTTGTTTTGTTTTTGCCTCATGTATCCCAGACACGGTGCTGGAGAAGCCAGTAACCTGAAAATCAATGGACACAGACCAAAAAACTCCCCAAGAAAAGCCTGCTCTCTCTTGCCAAAACTCCAAGATAGGGCAGCCCAGTAAAACAGAAATCTTTTAGACCATAGCCATTCCACTCCAGCCAAACACCACAAAAGAAAAAAAAAAAAAAAAAATCACCACAACTGTGGCACCCCCCCACATCATCAAAGGCTGAGTAGGGAGCCTAGACTACCTTTGCCAGGTTATAAAGAGGCACTCCAACGTCCCTCCCCCTGGCCAGGCTGGTGTCAGAAAAAGCTGAGTGGGAAGCTAGGACTTTTATCCCACAGGGTAGCAGCGGAAATCTGGACTTCCATCTCCACCTGGTGGTAACAAAGCACCCCTCCCCCTCCTAGCCAGGATGGTGTCAATGGAAACCTAGTGGGGAACCTGAACTTCTACCCCAGCCCAACAGTCATGAGAAACTCCTCCCCCCACTGCAGGTGTCAACAGAGGCAGAGTAGGGAATCTGGGCTTCCATCCCACCTGGCAGTAACAATTCAGCAATTCCTTCTTCTACCAGAATAGTGTCAAGGGAAGTCTGCTAAAAGAGAAGATTTAAATAAGTTCCAGAGTCTCATAACATAATATCCCAAATGTCCAGTTTTCAATCGAAAATGATTCATCAAACCAAGAACCAGGGATATATCAACTTGAATGAGAAAAGACAATCAACAGAAAACTGACAACGCCGATGTAACACAGACATTATAATTGTCTGACAAGAATTTCAAAGTAGCCATCATAAAAATGCTTCAGTGAGCAATTACACACCCACTTGAAACAAATGAAAAAGTAGAAAGTCTCAGGTCTCAGCAAAGAAACAGAAGATACAAAGAAGAACCAAATGGAAATTTTAGAACTGAAAAAAATACAATAACTAAAATTTTAAAAATTCAATGGATGGGCTGAACAGCAGAATAGAGATGACAGAGTAAAAGATTAGTGAACTTGAAATGAGAACAATAAAATTACCCAATCTAAACAACAGAGAGAAAATAGACTGAAAAAAAACTAACAGGTCCCCTGAGGCGACCTGTGGGACAGGAGAACAGGTCCTCTGAGGGACCTGTGGGACTATAACAAAAGATCTAACATTTGTGTCATTGGAGTCCCAGATGGAGAGGAGAAAGAGGGTGCATCTGAAAGGCATTTGAAGAAATAATGGCTGAAAATTTCCTAAATTTGGCAAAAAACATAAAACTACAGATTCAAGAAGCTGAGTGAAACTCGAACAGGATAAACCCAAAGAAATCCAAATCAAGACACATCATAGCCAAACTTCTAAAAACAAAAGACAAAGAAAAAAATCTTGAGGGCAAACAGAGAGAAACAATACATTACCTATAGGAGAAAAACTATGAGAATGAGGTCATATTTCTCATCAGAAACCAGGGAGGCCAGAACAGAGTGGCACATCATTTTTCAAGTGATGAGAGGAAAGAACTGTCAGCCCAGAATCTACATTAGGTGAAAATATCCTTCAGAAATGAAGAGGAAATCCAGATGTTCTCAGATGAGGGAAACGAAGAGAACTTGTCAGCACCTGTCGTTAAAAAAATGGCTAAAAGCAGTGCTCTAAACAGAAAGGAAATGATTTAAAAAAGGAATCTCAGAACAACAGTAAAGAAGAAAGAACAATGGAAAGCACAAAAATATGGGGAAATACAATAGACTTTCCTTCTCCTAAATTTTCTAATTTATGTTTAACAATTTTGTTTGATAATTAAAGCAAAAATTATAATACTGTATGATGTGGTTCTCCATATATGTGGAGTAAATATTTAAGGCAATTATATTATAAATGGAGGAAGGTGATGAAATATAAGGAAGGTAAGGTTTTACACTTCACTCAAACTGGTAAAATGTTGATACCGGTAGACTGTGGTAGTTATTTAAAAGATTTGAAAGCACACAAGGTGTATTCTTTGACCACAATGGAATAGATATAGATATAAATATAGATATGGATAGATAGATGGAAATGTAGATGTAGAAATGTAGATAGAATGTAGAAATGTAGATAGATAGATATCAAGAACAACTACTTAAAAAACTATGCAAAGAGAAATACTGCTATAAACAGTACAAATAAATCAAAAACACTATAAATAAGTCAAAAATGGAAGAAAATACTCAGGTAACACATAGGAAGAAAAAAAAGAGAATAGAAAATTTAAGAATACAATGGCAGACTTAAACCCTAACATATCAACAATTACATTAAATATAAATTATCTCAGTGTACCAATTAAAACACAAAGAATGGCAGAAGCGATTAAAAAATGACTCAGCAATATACTGCCAACACAAAACTCACTTCATATATAACAATATAGGTAGGTTGAAAGTAAAAAGATGGAATAGGTTATACCATGCAAACATTAACCAAAAGAAAACAGGAGTGGCTGTATAAATCTCAGGTAAATAGACTTCAGAGTGAAGAAAATTACCAGGAACATTATATAAAGATAAAATGGTCAGTCCACCAAGAAGACATGACCGTCCTAAATGTGTGTGCACAAAATGACGGGGCAAAAATTGGTAAGATTGAAAAGAGAAATAGACAAATTCACTATAATAGTTGGAGATTTCAACACCCCTCCCTCAAAAATTGATAGAACAACTAGACAGAAAATCAGCCAGGATGCAGAAGAACTGAACACCACCATCAAATAACAGGATCTAATTAGCATTTATAGAACACTCCACCCAACAATAGCAGAGTACACCTTCTTTTCAAGCACCCAGGGAACATAGGCCTAGATAGACCATATCCTGGATCATAAAATAAACCTCAACAAATTGAAAAGAATTGAACTACTATGGAATCAATAACAAAAAGGTAACAGGAAAATCTCCAAACACTTGGAAATTAACACACTTCAAACTCATCCATGGATCAAAGAGGACTCCCAAGGAAATTTAAAAAACAGAGTGAACTAGATGAAAATGAAAATATAACATAGTAAAATTTGTGGGTCACACCTAAAGCAGTGCTTAGAGGGAATTTGTAGCACTAAACGTTTACACCAGAAAAGAGAAACTAGAAAAAGAAGAGCAAAATAAACCAAATTCAGCAGAAAGCAAGACATAATAAAGATAAGAGCAGATACCAATGAACTTGAAAACAGGAAAACGACTGATAAAAGCAATGAAACAAAAAGTTTGTTGCTTGAAAAGATCAATAAGGTGGATAAACCTCTAGCGAGACAGACAAAAGAAAAAGGGAGAAAACACAAATTACCAGTATCAGGAAAGAAACAGGTGATATCACTACAGACTCCACAGACATTAAAAGGGTAATAAGAGAATACTATGAACTCGACACACATAAATCTGACAACTTAGATGAAATGGATAAATTCTCAAAAACCACAATTCACCCAACATGAAATGGATAATTTGAGCAGCCCTTTAACTATTAAGAAAATTGAATTCATTATTTTAGAACTCCCAAAAAAGAAATCTCCAGACCAGGTGATTTCACTGGGAGTTCTATCCAACGTTTAAATAAGAATTAATACCAATTCTAGACAATCTCTTCCAAAAAATAGAAGAGGAGGAAACATTTCCCAATTCATTTTATGGAGCCAGTATTACCCTCATACCAAAAATAGACAAAGACAGTACAAAAAAATTAAACTATAGACCGATATCCCTCATGAATATAGATGGAAATATCCTTAACTAAATATTAACAAATAGAATTCAGCAATATATAAAAAGACATATATATATGTATGTCATGACCAAGTGGGGTTTATTCCAGGTATGAAAGGCTGGTTCAGAATTTGAATATCAATGGATCCACCATATCAACAGGCTAAAGAAGAAAAATCATATCAATTGATGCAGGAAGGCATTTGACAAAACCCAATATCTATTCACGACAAAAACTCTCAGAAGGGGCCGGCCCGGTGGCGCAAGCGGTTAAGTGCATGCACTCCGCTGTGGCGGCCCGGGGTTCGCTGGTTCGGATCCCGGGCGCGCACCGACGCACCACTTGTCAAGCCATGCTGTGGCAACGTCCCATATAAAGTAGAGGAAGATGGGGACGGATGTTAGCCCAGGGCCAGTCTTCCTCAGCAAAAATAGAGGAGGATTGACAGATGTTAGCTCAGGGCCGATCTTCCTCACAAAAAAAAAAAAAAACTCTCCGAAAATTAGGAATAGAGGGGAGTTTCCTCAACTTGATAAAGCATATCTACAAAAAAGACTACAACTAACATCATATTTAACAGTGAAATACTGAATGCTTTTCCACTGAGATGAGGAACAAGGCAAAGATGTCTGCTCTCACCAGTTCCATTCAACATAATAGTGGAAGATCTAGCCAGTGCAAAAAGGAAAGGAAATAAAATGCATACAGATTGGAAAGGAAGAAATAAAACTGTCCTCTATTTGCAGATTACATGATTGTCTATGTAGAAAATCGAAGGGATCTACAAAAAAAAAAAATTTCTGGAACTAGTAAGTGAGTTCAGCAAGGTCTTAGGAAACAAGATCAACATACAAAAATTAGTCATATTTCTATATACTAGCAATGGACATGTGGAAAAAAATTTTAAATACAATACCACTTAACAAATTCAGTAAAGTTGTAGGATACAAAATCAATATACAAAAATCTGTTTCATTTCTGTACACTAACAGTGAACTATCAAAAAAAGCAATTAAGAAAACAATCCCATTTACAATAGTATCAAAAAGAATAAAGTACGTGGGAATAATTTTTTTTTTTTTTTTGGTGAGGAAGATCAGCCCTGAGCTAACATCCATGCCAACCCTCCTCTTTTTACTGAGGAAGACTGGCCCTGAGCTAACATCCATGCCAATCTTCCTCATGTGGGAGGCCACCACAGCATGGCTTGACAAGCAGTGCATTGGTGCCAGCCTGGGATCCGAACCCAGGGCCGCTGCAGCAGAGCACGCACACTTAACCACTATACCACCAGGCTGGCCCATTTGGGAATAAATTTAACTAAGGAGGTGAAAGATCTGTACACTGAAAACTATGAGACATTGATGAAAGAAATTGAAGAAGACACAAATAAGTGGAAAGATACTCTATGTTCATAGATTGGAAGAATTAATATTGTTAAAATGTCCATACTACCCAAAGCAATCTACAGTTTCAATGCAATCTCTATCAAAATTCCAAACGCTTTTTCAACAGAAATAAAGAAAACAATCTTAAAATTTGTACGGACCCACAAAAGACCCCAAATACCCAAAGTAATCTTGAGAAAGAAGAATAAAGCTGGAGGCACCACACTTCCTGATTTTAAACTATATTACAAAACTATAGTAATCAAAACAGCATGGTACTGGCATAAAAACAGACATACAGACCAATGGAACAGAATAGAGAATCCAGAAATAAACCCACACAAACACAGTCAACTATCTTTGACAAGGACACCAAGTATACTCAATGCGGAAAGGATAGTCTCTTCAATAAATGGTGTTAGGAAAAGTAGATATCCACATGCAAAAGAATGAAATTGGACCCTTATCTTATACCATACACAAAAATTAACTCGAAATGGATTAAAGACTTAAGGGTAAGACATGAAACCATAAAACTCCTAGAAGAAAACATAGGGAAAGTGTTCCTTGACATTGGTCTTGGCAATGATTTTTGGATATGACAGCAAACACACAGGCAACAAAAGGTAAAATAAACCAGTGGGACAACATCAAACTAAAAGCTTCTGCACAGCAAAGGAAACAACCAACAAAATGAGAAGGCAATCTACAGAATGGGAGAAAATATTTGCAAACCATATATCTGGTAAGGGGTTAATATCCAAAATATATGAGGAACTCACACAACTCAATAATGAAAACAAAAAACAACAACAAAAGCAAATAACCCAATTAAAAAATGGGCAAAGGACCTGAAGAGATATTTTTCCCAAAGAAGTCGTACAAACGACCAACAGGTATATGAAAAGGTGCTCCACATCACTAATCGTCAGGGAAATGAAAATCAAAACCATGATGAGATATACCTTACATCTGTTAGGATGGCTATTCACAAAAAGACAAGAGATAACAAATGTTGTCAAGGGTGTAGAGAAAAAGGAACCCTTGTATACCATTGGTGGGAATGTACATTGGTGCAGCCACTGTACAAAACAGTATGGAGGTTCCTCAAAAAATTAAAAATAGAGCTACCATATGATCCAGCATTCCCACTTCTGGAGATGTATCTAAAGGAAGTGAAATCAGAATCTCAAAGAGTTATTAGCGCTCCTGTGTTCCCTGCAGCATTATTTACAATAGCCAAGATAGGAAGCAACCTAAGTATCCATTGATGGTTGAATGGATAAAGAAAATGTGATATTTATATACAATTAAATATTATTCAGCCATTAAATGAAGGAAATCCTGCCATTTGCAACAACATGGATGAACCTGGAGGACATTATGCTAAGTGAAATAAGCCAGGCACAGAAAGACAAATAATGTATGATCTCACTTACATGTGGAGTCTAAAAGTCATACTCATAGAATCAGAAAGCAGAACGGTGTTTTCCAGGCTGGGGGGGTAGGGGATGTAGGGAGATGTTGGTCAAAGAATGTAAACTTTCAGTTATAAGATGAATAAGCTCTGGGGATCTAATGTACAGCATGGTGATTATAGTCAGTAATACTGTATTGTGTACTTGAAATTTGCTAAGAGAGTAGATCATAAGTGTTTTCACCACACAAAAAATAGAGTAACTATGTGAAGTGTTAATTAATTTGATTGTGGTAATCATTTCACAATATATGTATATATTAAAATACCATATTGTACACCTTTAAAAAAAATCATGTTATACAACCTAAATATATACAATTTTTATTTGTAAATCATACTGCAATAAGCTGGGGAAAATACCATTTACAATTGCTCAAAATAAATGAGATATTTATGTATAAATATAACAAAGTGTGTACAGGACTTGTATGCTGTAAACTACAAAACACTGATTAAAGAAGAAATCAAAGAAAATCTAAATCAATGGAGAGACATAATGTGTTCATGGATTGGAAAACTCACTATAGTAAAGAAGTCAATTCTCTCCAAATTGATACACAGTTTTAATGTAACTCCTAGCGAAATCCCAGCAAGATTTTTTTTATATGTAGACAAGATTATTCTCAAATTTATATGGAAAGGAACTAACAATTTTGAAAAAGAATAATAAAGTGGGAGGAATCCATTCTACTTGATATTATTATTATTTTTTTGTGTGTGTGTGTGAGGAAGATCAGCCCCAACCTAACATCCATGCTAATCCTCCTCTTTTTGCTGAGGAAGACCCGCTCTGAGCTAACATCTATTGCCAATCCTCCTCATTCTTTTTCCCCAAAGCCCTAGTAGATAGTTGTATGTCATAGTTGCACATCCTTCTAGTTGCTGTATGTGGGACCCCGCCTCAGCATGGCAAGAGAAGCGGTGCATCGGTGCACGCACGGGATCCAAACCCGGGCCCCCAGTAGCGGAGCGCGCACTTAACCGCTAAGCCGCCGGGCTGGCCCTCTACTCAATATTAAAGCCTACTACATGGCTATAGTAATCAAGACAGTGTGTTATTGGTGGAGAGATAGACACATAGATCAACAGAACAGAATAGAGAACCCAGAAATAGCCCCACACAAGCACAGCCAACTGATCTTTGACAAAGGTGCAAAAGGTATTCAATGGAGAAAGGATAGTCTTTTCAACAAATGGTGCTAGAGCAATTGGAGATCCATGGGCAAAAATATGAACCTAGACCTAAACCTCACACACACCTCGTACAAAAAGAGTAACTCACAATGAATCACAGATTTAAATGTAGAACTATAAAACTTTTAGAGGAGAAAATCATAGAACCTAGGATAGATGACCTAAGAGTTCTTAGACATGACACCCCATAAAATCAACAAATTGGACTTCATCAAAATTAATAATGTCTGCTCTGCAGAAGGCACTGTTAAAAAGATGAAAACACAACCTACACGCTGGGAGAAAATATTTGCAGACCACATATCTCACAAGGGTTGCATATCAGCATACATAAAGAACTCTCAAAACTCAACAGCTAAAAAAACAATCAATCCAATTAGGAAATGGGCAAAAGACACAAAGAGACATTTCATCAAAGAAGATATAGAAGTGGCAAGGGCCGGCCCCGTGGCTTAGCGGTTAAGTGCGCGTACTCCGCTGCTGGTGGCCCGGGTTCGAATCCTGGGCGTGCACCGACGTACCGCTAGTCCGGCCATGCTGAGGCCGCGTCCCACATACAGCAACTAGAAGGATGTGCAACTATGACATACAACTATCTACTGGGGCTTTGGGGGAAAAAATAAATAAATAAAATTATTAAAAAAAAAAAAGAAATGGCAAATAAGCACATGGAAAGATGCTCAACGTCATTAGCCTTTAGGGATATTCAAATTAAGACCATGATGAGATACCACTATATACCTATTAAAACAGCTAAAATAAAAATAAAATAAAATAGTGACAATACCAAATATTTGAGAGGACGCAAAGAAACTGGATCTCAAATAGATTGCTGGTGGGAATGTAAAATTGTAGAGCCACCTGGAAAATAGTTTGGCAGTTTCTTAGAAAATGAAATATACACTTACCATATAACCCAGCGATTGCACTCTTGGGCCTTTATCTCAAAGAAACAGTTATGTCCACACACAAACCTGCCAACAATTGTTCACTGCAGCTTTATTTATAATAGCAAAAACTGGAAAAACCAAAATGTCTTACAACAAGTGAATGGTTGAACAAACTGTGGTACTTTCATACCATGGATTTCTACTCAAAAAATGAAACTATAGATACATGCAACAATCTGGATGGATCTCAAGGGCATGATTCTGAGTGGAAAAAAAATGCAAAAGGTCACATACTGTATGCTTCCATTTATATAACACTCCCAAAGCGACAAAAATATAGAGATGGAGGACACATTACTGGTTGCCAGGGGTTAGGGATGGTGGGGAGAGGGGTGGGTGTGACTATCCAGGAGTAGGAGGAGGGAGATCTCTGTGGTGACGGAATAGTTCTGTTATCTTGATAGGGGTGGGGTTACACAAATCTACACAAGTGATTAAAGGACATAGAACTATACATACATTGTATCAATGTCAATTGCACAGTTTGATACTGTACTATAGTTAGGTAAGATGTTACCATTGGGGGAAACAGGATGAGGGGTACAGGGTACACAAGATCTTCCTGTACTATCTTTGCAACCATCTGTGAATCTATAACAATTTCAAAATAAAAAGGTTTTGTGTGTGTGTGCGTGTGAGGAAGATTAGCCCTGAGCTGACATCTGTTGCCAATCCTTCTCTTGCTGAGGAAGACTGGCCCTGGGCTAACATCCATGCCCATCTTCCTCTACTTTATATGGGACATCGCCACAGCATGGCTTGACAAGCGGTGCATCGGCCGGCGCCTGGGATCCGAACCTGTGAACCCCTGGCTGCCGAAGTGGAGAGCGTGAATTTAACCGCTACACCACTGGCCGGCCCCCTAAAAGGGTATTTTTAATCAATATATGAAAGTTCACAGTGGTGAGAACCTGGGTTAGACTGGGTTGGGTTTGAAGTTCTGGAATGGGAAAGGAGTGAGCACATATTTTTGGTATGTGGGGAGAGAGAGAGAGGAACCAGAGCAGATGTGTGAGTTTCAGCTGTGGCTTACAACATTTCTTCCCTCTTGGTGGCAGGAAGCTGCAGGCAGGCTGCAAAGACCTGAAGCTGAGGCCTCGGAGGACTGCTTACACTGCAGTTTCTGCACCCTGAGGGGTCCCCCACCCTACCATAGGGTTACTATCTATCCAGAACACAGCCAGCCCCTCAGAGCCATGCCACCCAAGAAACTGATCTGTGCTGGTCCTTGGCAAGTCTCTAGACCAACTTCTCCTTTGACCAATGGGGAGCTAAGGCTCAGAGATGGGAGGAACTTTCCCAGTGTCACACAGGTAGATTATTGCATCAGAGTGGGGATGCAAATAACTCTGACTTCTGAGTGTAGATTGGAGGGAGTGGGGATGCAGTGGTGGGAAGAAAGGAAGAGAGGGTGGGGGGAGATCAGTTAAGGGTCGTTGAAATAGTCAAGGTGTCAGGAGCTTTGAGACAAGAGGAGTCAGGACTTAGAGATATATTGCATGGCGAGGGGATGGGGGAACGTGAGAGCAAGGGAGGTGTCCAGGCTGACCTTGGCCTTATGGCTTGTGCACTAATCGGATGGGGCTGTCATTTTACCGTGACACGGAGGATGGGTGTGGAACACTCACAAAAACCAGATTTTGGAGAACTGTGAGTTCCATCTCAGATCTGCTCAGCTTGAGGTCCCTGGGAGACATCCAGAGGGAGTTGATTAGGAGACACTGGGCTACTTGAGTCTGGAGCTCCAGGAAGAGGTCTGCATTGGCCATTGGAATAACCTTAGAACCAGACAAATACATAAGAACGTCAAATTTCATTATGCATAGAAAGAATAGCTGAATCCAGGTGGTAAAGGAACATGAAGGGAGGAATGGTTTACAAAATTCCAAAATAGACCATCAAGTTGGAAAGAGGTAGCAAAGGAATTGGGCAGGGGAGTTATTAAAGTGACATTGATTCCTGCTATCAAATTGATGGAATGAAGATAGAAAATAGAGAGTCAAAGCCACCCTCTAGTAAATGTACAATTAATAAAAAGTGTGTGACTGCCAGATCAGTTCAGTGACTCTCTGCAGCCTCCCACCTTCCCAGCCAGATTGTGCCCCCCTCCCAGCGCCTGCTTTATAGAAATTCTGGAGCTGTAGCGCCTCTTCTCACATCCAGCAGGGAACCATGATTCAGGGCTGGGCAAACTGGCACAAACACCCTTCGGTTCATCCAAGTCCACTGCCCCTGGGTCCCAAGTCTGCTTTTACATATCTATTTGCATGCTAATTTGCACTGCTTCACAGACTCTGGCTTCCGCTTTAAAGGGCTAGTGCCTCTTTTCCATAGGATTCTCATCTCTTTACGCACACCCCTAAGAAACGTGGGCTTTGGTGATGAAAAGGAAGGGGTCCTCTGTTTTGGGGGTCCCTAAGCTTCTTTATTCATTCAAAATCCATTTATTGAGGGTCCAAATTCCTTAATGGAAACACAGGCTACCCTCAAGGACTAGAGGCTACATCTTGCTTTCCTGCGTCCATCCACAAGCACAACCATAGAGATGCAGGGGGGGATACAACCCCACCCCTATGAGGCTCCCAGACTGGAAGCTGAGCTGGTGGAGCAGGAGGAGAAGGAATGAGATCTGAGGACCTATATGCTCAGCCTAGGACCCAGCTCCCTGGGGAGGAGTCCAGCAATCAGAACTCCCTGCAACTCAGTTGGAGTGACCTATTTGTAAAGCACATGGCTGGCTAATAAAGGTCCTTACCAGGTTGAGGCTGAGCCCTGCTCCCTAACCTAGAAGGCAGGAGAGGCCTCAGGGGACCACGATTTGGAGACTGACACTGTCCTGGCTTCCTGGCACAGAGGAAACCCCTCACATACTCCCTGCCCACCAGGGAGACTGCAGGATGAAGAAAAGACAAGCCCTCGGGTGTGGAGATACCTCTCCATCAGTGTGCTTCTATATCTACTATTTGCTTAAACCTGACACACCGGCTGAGAGGCTGCCTGGAGGGTCCTAGGTCCTTGTTTCAGGGCATATAAAAACGGAGACTAGGTGGCCGCCCGGAGGCGTAGTGATTAGGTTCTGCGCACTCCACTTTGGCGGCCCAGGTTCCCGGGTTCAGATGCCAGACGCAGCCTTACACCACTCGTCAGCCATGCTGAAGTGGTGACCTACATACAAAACAGAGGAAGACTGGCACAGATGTTAGCTCAGGGCTAATCTTCCTCAAGCAAAAAATGAGGAAGATTGGCAACAGATGTTAGCTCAGGGCAACTCTTCCTCACCAAATAATAAAAATAAAAATGGAGACCAGGTGACCACTTCAGTCCCTCCTACTGCGTCTAATTTACCTGTACCGAGCCACACTGCACACCAGGGCTGGCTCCTGAGACAAGGTTATTTTCACTAGGGACCCGAACATTCTAGCTCCTCTGCACGACCTCTTGCTGAGCGCTGCAGTCTTCTCCACTGGAACCAAAGCCCCTCCGCACATCCCCTCAGGGATACTCAGGACTCGCACTAGAACCTCAAGGCACCAATGTGTCTGTGTGTGTGTGTGCATATTGCTCTGTGCAGAACAGAGGAGGCGTGGCTGTGTTAACCTCTGTGGTCACCAGCCTCCCAGATGGCCCCCAATGATCCTCTCCTCCTAGTGTTCACCACCTAGTGCAGTCCCCTCCAACACTGGATAGAGCTGGCTAAATAGTCAGAAGGATATTACAGAAAAGTCGATATGTGCCTTCCAAGGCTAGGTCATAAAAGGCATTGCCACTTCTGCCTTGCTCTCTTGGATCACTTGTTCTGGGGGAAGCTAGCTGCCATGTCATAAAGACACTCAAGCAGCCCTACAGGGAGGTCCATGTGGAAAAGAACTGAAGCTCTTCACAGACGGTCAGCACTAACTTGCCAGGTGTGTGAGTGAGCCATCTTGGGATCAGATCTTCTAGCGCCATCCAGCCTTCCTGTTGGACAGCTGGCATATTGACTGCAATCCGATGAAAGACCTCCAGCGGAACCATCCAGTTAAGCTGTTCCTGGATTCCTGACCCACAGAAACTGTGAAGATAATAAATGTTTATTGTTCATTTAAGCTGCTAAATTTTGGCAGTAGATAACTAATACGGTATGTTTTCCTTTCTCTTCGGTAAATACCTAGAAGTAGAATTGCTAGATCATATGATGAGCATATGTTTAACTTCACAAGAAGCTAGCAAACAGTTTTCCAAAGTGGTTGTCCCATTCTGCACTCCTACCTACACCATACACCAGTTCCGGTTATCTTTTTCTAAGACCCATCTCACAAAAGATAAATGACATGGCCTTTGATTATAGGACACGGTAAGGTGCGGGACCCTAGTTGCACCAAACTGCCATGCGCTCCTGCCTAGCTCCCCTACTTTATGAACCAACCAATGGGCCATTGCCAGGATTGGGATGAATCTCTTGTCCTTCCACAGGGCAGGGAACTTCCTGCCAACTGATCACGTAGGTGGCCTTGGAAATCATCATGCACGTTAGAGTCGACAAAGCCCTTTCCCACATAGTTCCCCAGAGTTCCTCCAGGCATCACCAGCCCACGCACACAAATGAGGTTGCATTAATAGGAAAAACACACCTTTCATGGGCTTTTACCCCCATCTGCAGACCATGGTGCTCCAGGGCCCCTCAATTTGCCCCAGTTATTTCTTTTTTTTTTTTTTTTTTTTTGTGAGGAAGATCAGCCCTGAGCTAGCATCCGTGCTAATCCTCCTCCTTTTGCTGAGGGAGACTGGCTCTGAGCTAACATCTATTGCCAATCCTCCTCCTTCCCCCCGCCCCAAGCCCCAGTAGATAGTTGTATGTCATAGTTGCACATCCTTCTAGTTGCTGTATGTGGGACACGGCCTCAGCATGACCGGAGAAGCAGTGCCGCGGTGCGCACCCGGGATCCGAACCCGGGCCACCAGTAGCGGAACGCGCGCACTTAACCGCTAAGCCACGGGGCAGGCCCCTACCCCAGTTATTTCTGAAAGCCCCCAGTGTGTCTCACATGAACTTAGCACTGGGGTCCCTCCTAGAAAGAGGCCCTTAGAAGCCTCTTGGGGCAGCACCTCAACACTGCCCCTGTCAGAGTGCCCAGAAGATCAGCATTGTGGTCCCTCCTAAATTCCCTCCCTTCATCCCCCTGCACCCCACAGATTGCCAACCCCATACCATAGTAGGTCTGCGTATCATGCAGAAATGGAGAGAGGATCCTGGTAGTAGGTTCTATTAGTGCCCTGCCCAGAGCCCCTTTCCCAGGCCAGTGCACACATCCACCAGGTGCTGTGAAGGCTGCCCCTTCTCTGAGAATTGCCCTTGGCTGATGGGTGACCCTGGGAGGTTATACTCCCCTCTCTCCTCCTGACAACTGACTGACACAGCAAGATAAAAGCCTACCCTGCTTAATTCAAGGAGGGGACAACTCAGGTCCAGTCATCCCCCGGAGCTCACTGTGGGATCAGGCTGAGGTTAGACTCCACTCAGACCCATCCTTGCTGAGCATCTTTCCCTGTCTGTTCTGCTTCCCTCCCTTTCATGCTTCTCTAAGAGCATACCTTCAATAAATCACTTGCTCTACAATCCCCATTCCAGCCTCTTACTTGGGGGAAGAAAACACACACTTCTCCCAACTTTGTTTCCAGAACCCTGTCACAATCTTACTTAGGCCTCAGAATATCACAAAGACTCTCATGATGTCAGCTTCTGCATCTGCCTATAGCCCCTCTCTGCAAGCCTCAGGGGCAGTACATGGGCCACATGGGAGTATAGACACCACACTACCCTTCTCCACTCCATCCTCCTCATCCCGCCCCATCTCTCCCCCAAGAGCCCAGCCACCAGTCGCCACATGAACCCCCCACCCCCACCCCATGCAAATCACTCCATGCCTCCTGCTAGATCCCACCCACTAGAACATCCACTATGTATAGTATATCCATTTGACATTCAAAACAATCTTGTTCAATCACTATTATTAACTTTCCTATTCCACTAGTGAGGAAGCCAGAAGCAATTTACTGCAGAGCTAATGAAGCTTAAGCTCACTTGCCTAGGCCTCTTCCAAAGTCCTGCAAATTTGTAATTACTGTTTTATATTCTTCTGCTTAAAGAGGGCTCCTAAGAGTATCAGCTTCAGGCCCCACAGAATCTAACTCTGCCCTTGGAGAAACTGAGGCTCCGAATAGTGAGGCAACCGGCCCCAGGACATAGACTTGATGAGCAACAAAAGCAGAACTTGACCCAGGTTTGCTGCCTCCAAAGTTCTTTTCCTGTCCTCTATCCTACGCTATATCCCTGAAGCTGCCCCAGGCCCACAGAGGCGGTCTCCAGGACCCAGCCCTTGGCATCTCTCTACTCCCAGCATGCAGCCTTCCTGGCTGCCAGCTGTCAGCCCCTCCCTCTGCTCTGGCACATTATTGTGGGAGCCTGCCAGGCCAGAGCGTGCTTGGGCAGAGCTGCATTTAAACATCAGGCTGAAAGAGTGTCTACAGACATGCCATCAATGGATACAGACACCTACAGAGCCTTATTATAACCTGAAACGGGCCCTCTGTTTGAGTGTGTCCTTTCCATCAGTTAAGGTGGCAGGCTGATAGGGTACCTGGGGGCACTCCAGAAGTTGGACTGTGTATTAGTTAGCTTTTGCTGTGTAACAAACCACTTCAAAACTCAGTGGTCTAAAATAACTATTTATTTAGCTCACAGTTCTGTGGGACAGCAGTTTGGGCTGGGCTCTGCTGGGCAATTTGATCTTGGCTGGGCTCCTTTGTACATATGCAGTCAGCTGCCAGGTTGGGTGGGAAGTGGCATCAGCTGGCATGGTTCATCTCTGTTCCACATAGTCTCTTATCCTCCAGAGGCTAGCCCAAGATTGTTCATATGGGGGCTGGGCAGAATTCTAAGAAAGCGAGTGGTATTGAACAAGGCCTCTTGAGGTCTAGGCTCAGGACCCACACACCATCACTTTTACCACATTCTATGGCCCAAAGCAAGTGATAGGCCAGCTGTGATGGTTAATTTGTATGTCAACTTGGCTGGGCCACAGTGCCTGGATATTTGGTTGAACATTATTCTGGACGTTTCTGTGAAGGTGTTTTTTGAATGAGATTAAAATTTAAATCAGTGGACCTTTAGTAAAGCAGATTGCCCTCCATAATGTGCGTAGGCCTCTTCCAATCACTTGAAGGCCTTAATAGAACAAAGACTGACCTCCCTGAGCAGGAGGGAATTCCGCCAGCAGACTGCCTTTGGAATCAAACTGCAACTCTTCCATGAATTTCCAGCCTGCTGGCCTCTGCCATCAAATTTTTGGACTTGCCAAGTCTCCACAATAGCATGAACCAATTCCTTAAAATCTCTTTCTCAATCTCTCTCTCCATAGATAGATTAGATAGATAGATAGATAGATACATAGATAGATAGATAGATTCTCCTTCTGTCTCTCTATATATATCTGACTGATACACCAGCCCAGATTCAAGGGATGAGGAATAGACTCCTGTGGGAGGAGCTGCAAAGCCACATTGCAAAGGGCAAGGGAACAAGGAGGGAAATATTACAGCCATTTTTGCTAATGACCTGTCACAGGCTGGGTTTAGGAAAGGGATGGGGTTTCATAGGGGTTCTGCTGGGCCAGTCAGGTGGAGCTTCCAGTCACCCCCACCCCCTAACAGGTATCAGAGACTTCAGGAACAAAACTATTTCTAAGCCAACCTGAACAAGGAGGGACCCCACACCTGGATTTGGGAGTATGTCTCCCCACTCAGACTAGGGGCTCCATGAGGGCTGTGCTGTCTTCCACCATCCAACTCAGGACTCAATGTAGAATGGAGAGTTCAGGTGCAAGAAAGCTTCCCTACTCCTACAGGATGCAATGGGTTCTGAGAGCAGCCAATAGCCTGATTCCTCCCTGTGTCCCCCAAGATAGTTGGCACAATGGTTTGGATATACTGGGCCCACATAAGTGAAACTCGAATGCATAAACAACTGACTGGCTGGCTCGTGCTTGATTCTTAACACACATAGACCTCAGTGCTGAGGCCTGAGATGTCTGTTTCCAGTGATGCAAAAGGTCCTAGGTCCCAAGTAACCAGGACAAGGGACAGGGAGCTCAGACCTGCCAGCCCACTTCATAGTCCCCTTGAGTGCCCTCCACTCTGACTCTGTCCCGTTCTGTCTCTGCCTCTGCTCAGCACACCGCACCCCCCACAGCTTGACCAGTTGGCCACTTCCCAACTCCTGGTCCCATTCTATCTCATGCTTACCCTCTTCCCCAGGCTCTGCAAGCCTCATATAGACCGTTGGTAAGGAAGTCCAGTCTTGCCACGTGTGCATGTCCTGCAGGCTCCCCCCTTTCCCAAGATATGGCTCTGGGCTCCGGGTAGACTCAGGATTCAGGGGAGAGAATGCAGCAGGAGGGCAGGTGAGGCAATTGAAGTCAGCCAATGAGACACCGAGGGCAGGACCTCTCATGCCTAGAAGACCCATGATGGCAGGGACTGCCTAAAAGATATTCGAAGACACTGGACCCACAAGCTCTGAGCTCTAGACCCACATTTGAGAACAATCCTCCTGTGTGATTTGCAGCCGTCACTTTGCTTCTCAGTTTCCCCATCTGTTGAGTGGAGATGAAAACCATCTATAGCATGTTCTACAGGCACCCTGCCTGTCTCCTTGGGGCCTTACCAATTCAGGAAGCTCCAGCTGCCTTCCTACTACAAGTCGGCATGTCCGTACCTGCAAGTTTTCTTTCCTGACCTGCAGAAGGCTAGGTAGCAGGCTGCAAGTGCCAGGGAATTAATATCCCTTGGAGGAGCCCTCCATCTGTAACTCACAGGAGTTGATGGATAAATACTCCAGCTCCCGCCCCCATCAGATAGGATAACTCTGGGGCACGTGTTCTACTCTGAAGTCCAGAGCTCCCCAGCAGGACTAAGGTCCAGTTGCCCACAGTGGAACTGGCTCCATAACATACCTTGTATGGGTTGCTTCCCTCCCCTGTCTCACTTCCTTACTCCCTTCCAATGCAATGAACTACTTGCACTTGAATCCTTGTCTCTTCTTCTGGGGGAGCCCAAACTAAGATGCCATCCCAGCCCTGTCTATGCCACAATTAGCCTGTGATCAAGGTGATGGCAGGGGCTACCAGTAAGTGTCTGGGCCCAGGGCTGGGCGAGGGGCTTCCCAGCCCTCATCTCTACTCTAGACCCACAGACTACTCTGGACCTCGTATCTACCCTGGATGCCACAGGGAGATTTACAGGATGTTGGTGGGGCTTCCTCTGTTGTTCCTGGAATCGTAGCCAAGGCCTGAAACAAAGAATAGGGGACACTTGGGACCCAAATTCTAGAATGAGCAACCAGTGAGTCATCAACAGCTGGGCAGCCCTGACTCCTGGCTTACTAAGAGGCAGCAACAACCTGCTCCTCCACTCCACTGTTCTACCTAAAGAGAGGACTGGGGAGGGACTTGGGCAGGGGAACATAGAGAAGCACACTGCCAGGACGACAAGATTTCCTCTCACTCCCTGAAGCAGGGGAGGCAGGAGTCCAAGCTAATCAGAAGAATATTCAATGTGTCACTTTGCAAATCCCTCCAGACCTGGCCCAGGCCGTCTGTTCAGACCAGCCATTCCATTCTACAGCTACATCTGCCCATTCTACAACTCTAACTCACCCCTTCTCTCTACCGTGACAATCCCCATTTGGGCTCCAGCCATCTCCTGCCTCATGTCTTTGGCAGCCTCCTTTGTGGCCTCTCTGTGTCCTGTCTCAGCTTCATGTCCATCACAATCCATCCTTCTAAAGTGGATCTTCCTCAAACAGGCTGGCAAACTACTATGGGTCAAAGGCTGCCTGTGGCCTGTTTTTGTGCAGTCTGTGAGCCAAGAATGGTTTTTACGTTTCGTTTTTAAAGAAAACTATGTGACAAAGATGTTCACCAATCCGTGTTCTAAAGCATAAATCTCATCCTGCTTAAGGGAGTGGCCTCCCTGCTGACCTCATCCCACACTGACCCCTATAGACCCTATGCCTGCTCTCGGTGCCTGAAACACCCACCCTTCCTCCCTCGTATGCCTGGTCAACTACCGACACTTCAGGTCGCATTCTGAATATCCCTTTGGCTGGGCCTTGGCCTGTTGGCCTCAAAGCATGCCTTGACTTCCCCTGCTCTGTTCTATATGACAGGGGCTGGCCACTGCAGGCTCCTGTGTAGATTGGATCACAACTGGGTTTGGCCAATGGGTGGGAGACAAGAGAGCAAGAAGAAGGAAGATTCCAGGATATTTCCTCCTAGGGTCTCCAACCATGGCTGAATCTCATCCACGGTTCTGGCTCCCAGTGGGTACACCCACCATGGTTCCAGCTCCATTGGGTGACCTGAGCCCCAGTAACACAAGTTCCTCCCTCCTCTCCTTCAAGGTGGTATCAGCTTCCTGCTGTTGCTAATCTCTGAGCTGCCCCCGGTTGACATCTCAGCTCTTCCGTGAACTATGTAACCAATTCCCTGCATTTAATTACCTCTGTTTAAACCCAGGTTTCTGTTTTCCTGGTAGGATTCTGACTAACACACCATTCCTCCAGGCGCTGCTGACCCCTAGATGAGCTCAGGCCCCTGCTACTGCTCAAATAGCACGCTATACTCTTTGCTTCAACAAGCACTTATTGGATGCCTGTGGTGTTCTAGGCCAGGGGTCAGCAAACTGTGGCCTGCTGGCCCAATCCAGCCCACTGCCTATTTTGTAAATAAATTTGTATTGGAACACAGCCATGCCCATTCATTTGCCTATTGTCTACGGCTGCTTTCAAAGGCAGACTTGAATAGTTGCAACAGAGACCGTGTGTCCCACAAAGCCAAAATTATTTGCTATCTGGTCTTTTACAGAAAAAGGTTGCCAACCCCTGTTCTAGGAAGGCCATTGCTACTCAAAATACAGTCCCGGGACCAGCAGCCCAGCTTCCCTTGGGAGCATGTTGGAACTGCAGAATCTCAGACCCCAATCCAGACCCGCTGAATCAGAATCTGCATTTTAACAAGATCCTCAGGTGGACACACGAGCACATTGAAGTTTGAGAAGCACTTAAGCGTCTTAAGAAGTCACTCCTTCATCAGAGCACTCTTCATGCTCATCAGGAATTATGGACTAATTAATTGCTTGTCTTCTCTACTAGAGGAAAGTGCAAGGATTATTCGTGGATTGTTTTCTGTGGGATTCCCAGCACCTGATAAGAGGCTGGCCCAGAGAGGATGAATTGCAGTGACTCTCTGACAAACAGATAGTTGAAGAGAACCATAGAAGCTAAAGGAGGAGAGAGTTTCAAAAACAGCAGTTACCATTTTTTACATATCAAATTGGCAAAAATCAGGAATTTGTTAACACGTGGCATTGGGAGAAGAAGGGGAATGGGCCCTCTCACACTGTTAGCACAACTTCTATGGGGAGGTCAACTTGACAATAGTCACGAAAATTCCAAATGCATGTAGCCTGCATTTCCACTTGCAGCCTTTATCTTCCAGATAGACTCATACCTGGAGGAAATGACAGGGCACAAAGGTATTCATTGCACCACATTCCGCAAGAGCAAAAGATGTCCAAAAGATTGGACATCAACAAGGGATTTGCTCAGTAAGTTATATAATGAAACTATGCAACTTTAAATGAGAAAGAAGGAACTGGAGTGATCTCCAAGGTATGTTAAATGAAAAAAGCAAAATGAAAAAAGCAAAATGCAAAACAGTACATAGGTAACACCCAAAACAGAGCAGGGAGAGAGAAGAGAATATATATGCTTGCTTGCATATTCATAAAATATCTCTGGAAGGATGTACACAAAAACCAACAACACTGGTTGGCCATGAGAAAGAATCACTGGGTTGCTGGGGACAAGGATAGGAGAAGTTTTTTCACTGTCTACACTTTGGTACTTTTTGAATTAAAAAAACGAAACAAAGAAACAAAAAAACACCAGGAAAATCTGCAGGAAAAATAGAGAAGTGTCAAAAAGTATAGACATGTTTTAACTGTCCAGTCTAGAGCCTTCCTACTCAAAATGTGGTCCACACTCAAGCAGCATGGGAATCACCTGAGAGCTAGTCAGAAATGCAAGATCCCAGGCCCCACCCCAGATGGACTGAGTCAGAATCTGCATTTTAACAAGAGCCCCAGGGAATTCAAACACATGGTACACTTTGTATAATTTTATTTATTTATTTTTTTTTCCCCAAAGCCCCAGTAGATAGTTGTATGTCATAGCTGCACATCCTTCTAGTTGCTGTATGTGGGACGTGGCCTCAGCATGACCGGAGAAGCGGTGTGTCGGTGTGGGCCCGGGATCCAAACCCTGGGCCGCCAGCAGCGGAGCGCGGGCACTTAACTGCTAAGCCACGGGGCTGGCCCCACATGGTACACTTTGATACTCACCGGTCCAGGCACCGGAGAACTCGCTCCTAGCAGCACCACCTGGTTTCTACAGTCAGCTACTAATAAAACAGCTGCCTTTTCCCCCTAACTGGAGCTCCCTCCTGGTGAGACACCAGGGCACAGGCCGTTCCCATTACGGGGGAGGTTTTCAGCAGCTCCGCCCAGGCCCTGGCTGGCCCCAAGCCCAGTGCCCTGGCAGGTCCCCAGCCAAGGAGACAGCTCACTTCCTCCTCCTGGAACCGCTGGGACTGCTCAGAACGGAAATATTTGAGAGTTCTCCACTCCCCCAGTTATAAACTCTTTCCAACATGAATAAAGATGCATCTGTCTGGCTCAGGTTTATTAATAAATGGTATTTATTTATCCATCAACCAGTTAACACGTGGCAACCAGTGCCTTTGGGTACCTGGTACCCTAACCTGGTGGTGGAAGGAAGGCAGGGGAGGGAGAGCATCAGGGAGGCCCCATTGGAGAAGGAGGGAGGAGTTAAAGCAAGGAGCTTGGCTGCTCTCTGCATCCTTGATCGGTCTGGAATCACTCCAGGCCACATCTGGAGGCCACATCTGGAAGCAGCGACGCCACTGGAATTTTTAAAGCGGCAGGGAGGAGGAGGGAGAGAGGAGGGGGGAACTGTCCTGACTTCAGTCCAGACCACCTAGGAGTTTGCAGTTGGGGGACTAAGCAGGGACTTTCTCCCACCACACTCGCCCCCCTCCAACTCCCAACCCTCTGAGCCCAACATCTGAGTGAGCACAGAGCAGCCCTGAGTGAATGTCCCACACTGAGCCTTCCCCCATCCCAAGTTGGAGGGACTCTGAACAGACCAAGCCATCTCTCTCTTTCTGGATCGTTCTATTCCTCCTACTTCCTAACGGCAGCCTTTCCTCTCAAACAGAACCCTGAGGTCTCCTCTTCTCCCTTCACGCTCCCTCCTAGGTCCCTCCTAGCCACCGGCCCTAGGTGGCTAAGGTCTTTTAAATTAAAAACAAAACCAAGTCATAAAACCAGTAATGAGTGTTCAGCCCAGAAGAGTTTACAAAACGCTTCCACATACTGAGCCTCAGTTTGTCATCTGACGGCCCTACAAGGTTAGAATTCCTACCCCTGCTCTACAGAGGGGAACACCAAGGCCAGGAAATGTTCAAGGACTTGAAAAGACCTCCCAGCCTGTAGGTAGCAGAGGCCTCAGGGCTCAAATGCACACCTAAACTGCCATCCTCCAAGGCTTCAAGGCCCTTCCAGGGCAGGGCTCCAAATCAAACAGCTTGCAGGGTATCAGTATTTTCAATCTTGTTAGGATTATTTTGGCTTAACTAGGGTAGAAATATACACAGAACTACATCCCAAACTGTCAAAGCTCATAAAAGAATGTGGCAATAGCTATTCAATTATAATACCTATTTTCTTTGATTTAGATATCCCTGCTTTTGGGGACTCTATCTCAATATTTTTAAACGTGTAACATAATGTGTGCTTCTTCCTTGATACATTACATAACAAGGTCTAGCAGGGAGGGGTCTAATAACTACCATAATTTTGAAGTATAAATGATCTTTCAAAATATTTATTTTTTTTTTATATTTTATTTTTGGTGAGGAAGATCAGCCCTGAGCTAACACTCATGCCAATCCTCCTCTTTTTGCTGCGGAAGACCGGCTCTGAGCTAACATCTATTGCCAATCCTTCTCCTTTTTTTCCCCTTTTTCTCCCCAAGGCCCCAGTAGATAGTTGTATGTCATAGTTGCACATCCTTCTAGTTGCTGTATGTGGGACGCCGCCTCAGCATGGCCAGACAAGCAATGCGTTGGTGCACACCCAGGATCCGAACCTGGGCCGCCAGTAGCAGAGCGCGCACACTTAACCTCTAAGCCACGGGCCTGTCCCCTTTCAAAACATTTATAATTGTAATGTGATACAAACATATTTCTGGCTTCTATTGGGAATAAAGACTCAGCTGTGTAATTTGTTAACCTATATCCAGAATTGAAGGAAATGTTCGATTTAATTTAGAGCAAAATATAGATGTAATTTTTTCCAACTATGTTTCACAGACCCCCTAAATTGTATCAACAGGACATTAAATTAAGATCCCCTGGTCTAGCCTATAATTTACATAAAAGGCAAGAGCTGCTATCAAATTGATTTATATCCCTGAAAGGTATCAAGGCTAGACCCACAGTGGACGATCAGTAACGGTATAAAAGAACACACCGCTTTTATCAGGCAGGACCTGCACGGTGCCTGACACCACGCTGAGCAGAGTGGGTTAGAATTTCCATTGCACCTTTTCTGCTCCATCTCGGTGACCTCATCAGTTTCCTTCCCTTCATAGAGGCAAGGGCCTCAGGCACCTATTAGGAGCCCCTTCCCTTCACCCGAGGCCCAGGGGATCCCTCCAGACGCCTCTCTCTCTGTCTCCTGGAACCCAGTGCCTTCCCTCCTGTGTTGCTTGGGCGTCTCTGCCAGCCCAGGTGAACCAATGAGGCAGAGTCGCTGTTTGCTAGGCAAACTTCTGGACTTACCCCAGGCCTTGGCCCTCTCTTAGCCCCACACTCTGGGGGTGGGGTCAGGTCTGCCACAGCCCTTGCCCCATCCAGGGCCTCAGAACCCCAACCCCAGGCCCTTCATTATCTAGGTGTGGAATTCAGCCAGTCCTTGCAGCATCCCTGTGGAGTGGAGACTACCCTCCTCATTGTAAAGATGAAAGTGTTGGACACTCTTTGTACACCACCTCAAAAACCTTTTGGCCAAACCTCTTCCTCCAGCCAGTGCTGAGCTGACCTGTTCTGGCAGGCCTTCATCCTGACTTGGGGCTTCTCCAATATGGCCAGTGGGACTCCCAAGGGAGCCTGCCCGGCCCCCATGCCAGAGCAGCCCAGAAATGTGGGAAGCTAAGAGTCTGTGGGCCTTCCCTTGACCAGTGGAGGATAACAGCCAAGGGATGAATGCTTCTCCCTTTTGTCCTCCAGCAGAGAGTCCTGAGACACATTTCAGAAGGCTCCTTGGAAGGTTGTGGTGGCGTTGAGCTCCAGACACAGAGCATCAGCTGACGTGGTGACGCATCTTGTATTGGCTCTTCCCTCTTCCCTGTTTCACTCCTCCTGTCCCTTCTTCCTGCTCGCGGGGATCACATCCCCAAACAAACTACCTGCTCACAAGCCTTTGTCTGAGGCTTTGCTTGAGTAGAACCCAGGCTAAGACAATGAGGGACGAATGGTCAGAGAAGTTGTCACTTATTCAAGATCACACAGCTTGTTAGTGGCCAAATCTAATCTATCTGATGAAGCAGTAAATACACATTCCATATGGCTTGATTGACTGATTGACGTCTCTCCCAACACAGCTCTGAGGATCCAAACACACAGAGAGTGAGGATGTGTTAAAAATTTTTTGTATTTAATTTTTAATTATCCAAGTTTTACTAGAATACATTCTCCACTTAAAAAATGGAAAACATGACAGATAAGGTTAAGGTCCCTTTGGCTGCCTTCCTCTCTAATCCCCAATCCCCTGAAACAATCACTTTTTCTAGGCATATATAGACATGCTTGGTATTGTTTTGCATGCAAACATTTATATACTATAAGTGTGTTCTGCGACATGCTTTTTTCATTCGCCAATTTGTCTTCAAGATCTTTCTTCTGGACTGCACGTAGTATTTTGAAGTATAGACAAACCACAGTTTGGTCATTCCCCTACTAGTACACACAGGCTGTCTCCAGTTTTCCCATATTGACTATTACTAACATCGATGCAATGACGGGTAGATATTTCAAAGCTTCAGATGATTGCCACCCACTGTTTGACTTATTTGCATGCCTCTTCCCCAACCCTGGCAGTTACTTTTGAGCTGGCCAGACTGTTGCAGCTCTAGGAATCAGGACTCAGGAACACAGTTAGTCCAGGAGCAAAGGCCAGAGCATGCAAGACCTGGAGAGAGGAGAGGCCAGGCTCCGTGGTCACTACCTGCTGAGGCAGGATTCTCTCACTTTACAAGAAGGAATCTTCCAGGATGCTTGGAAATTAATGCAGATTTCCATATGTACTGACGTGGAAGGACCTCAAGACACACTGTTAAGGGAAAAAAGTAAGCTTGAAGAAAGTATGTACATTTGCTAAATGTACTTGCATTTGCTAAAAAACAACACATAAAATTGTTTCTATATGTACTGTATGTGAAAGTTTTTAAAAATCTGATTTTCTTCAGGGCAAATATATTCAAGTATTACTTTGTAATTTTAAATACATATATATACCAAACTAACAACAGGGGTTGCCTCTGGAGAGGGAAGAGGGTTTGGGGGATAAATAAGAGTTCCCTTTATCTGTATTACCTGAATTTTTAACGAACAACGCTAACGTCTTCTTGTTTAATTTAAAATAAATATATTTTGGGCTGGCCCGGTGACATAGTGCTTAAGTTCATGGGCTCTTGGGGTTCGTGGGTTCAGATCCTGGGCACAGATCTATACACGCTCATCAAGCCACGCTGTGGCAGTGTCCCACGTACAAAATAGAGAAGATTGGCACGGATGTTAGCTCGCGGACAAACTTCCTCAAGCAAAAAGAGGAAGATTGGCAACAGATGTTAGCTCAGGGCCACTCTTTCTCACCAAAAAATAAATAAATAAGTAAATAAATAAAATAGATTTTACAAGTGAGAAATCAGGGCCTGACATCTTGCTTTGCCTACCCCTCCACCGCCATCATGTCCTCATTCTAGCCCCAGAAGACAATGAAAGTGAAAGGTCAAAGGCAGCTTTCTTATCCTGGGGTCCACTAACTTGGGTAGGAATAAAATTATTTTCACTAACCTCTATTGAAATATGATATTTCCTTACATTATGAATGTGGGCCACAAACCACACTAATGTTAGCAGGACCTAAGACTGTCACCAATAGAAATCACAGATATTTCCCTAACACATTGCGGTCACTGTAGATACCTTAAAATATCATTTATGAGATTACGCTAGATAGCAGATTCACTGCTAAATTTTCTTCTTTAATGTGTTAAAAAGAAACACATACATTATTACATGGTATTTTAAAATATGTTGATATCTGCATTTCAATGTAATTGGTTTCTTTTGTTATCCAGTGTGTTTTATTTTATGCGTTTAAGAGCATTATTCAGAAAAGAGCTCCGTGGACCTCACCAGCAGGTCAAAGGGGTCCATGGCCCAAACAAGGTTAAGACTCTTGTTCTATGTGCATGGAAGGGATTGCCCAGACTAGACCAGCTCAGCCCCACATGACCTGAGACAAGAGCCCTGAGCTGGGGGGAAACCTGAGAAGCCAAACCCCAGGAGAGCTTGCCGTCCGCAGTGAGGACTCTCCTTTGGGGGACCCAGACAGGACTCTGGAAAAGGTCAGGGAGGGTTTGGAGGAAGTCCCTGTGGGTTGGAACCCAGCCATTCTCCAAAAGGACAACATCCCTGGGGCTCAGGGGAACCCAGATCACAGGCAGTGCAGAGCATAGGGCCAAGATAGAGGCCTCTGCAGCCAGCTGCCTGCCCACCTGTCATCCTACCTATTACAGGTTGAGAAGGTTCTGGGGTACCCTGTTTTCCACTTGTCATCATTCCCATGACCCCTATGACTATATCTCTCAGGCCTATCCCAAATGACCTGCCCAGTCCAATTTGAACACTGTGCACCAGTGTTAGCCTCTCCTTCTCCTGCTGGGTAGCAAAATCTTTTGAGTCACAGCTTGGACTTAAGGAAGAACTTCCCTGCAACATACACCAAGGGCAGGGGGGAGTGGGTGGGGGCAGCTATAATGGGAATAGCCAAGGAGGTTAGGAAGCTTCTCTGGCATCTTTCAAAACCCAGCATGATGTGTCATGGACCTGGTGTCAATGGCCTGGGTGTGGTCAGGTCTGTGCCTGAAGACAGGGGATGGACCCGTTGACTCTCAGAACACCCTGGCAGAGGTCAGACCTCCCTTTGTTTAGGCAGGTCAGCTTCACTCCTGTCTCTCCAGAGGTTGGTTTAGTTATAGCTGCTTCATTCTTACCTATCCAGAGATATTGTAGGCTTGCAAGTTTCCTTCTACAGATTTGCTCCAGTGCTAAGGAAAAAGCAATCTAAGAATAACAAAGTCCAGGCTGGGGTTGGTGATGGATATTGGGAGAACAACCATGGGTGGGAGGCGCTGGGACCTCTCCCCCAAAGGTCTGCCTGTCAGCACAGGAGGGAGTGGTGATGGTAGCTCTCCTGGGGGGCAGCTCTTCGGAGACTCTGTCCAACGTGCTGGCCCCTCGTATCTCACCTAAGCAGCACTACCCCAAGCCAACCCATGCTGTCCTTCTGTCCTCTGCCTACCCAAACCCCTACCTCCCATGCCTGGCTCCATCTCACCATCTCCCAGAGCCTCTTCCAATCCCCAAGCCTGCACTGAACTCACATAGGCTGTGAGATTGGGGACTTGGGCCAAAATGAGGTGAATCTCTGAGGGGCAGAGAGAGACCAAAGGATGCTCTTGGCAGTCTCTTAAAGAATCCAACACCCAAATAGTGAGCTCAAGTTGGAAGATTCTCCATTTTATGGGTGCTCTAGGCCCCTCTGTGTCTCTTATTTGATGCCTATGACATAGCAGATGCTGTTCAGACACTGGAGACACAAGTGCAAACTAAAGAGGTCCCTGCCCTCATGGAGCTGACATGCTGATGGGGCAGACAGATAGACAACAAACACATCAACCAGTAAATAGATTGTGTCAGATGATGGTAAGTGCTGTAGAGAAAAATAGAGCTGGTAAAGTTGGTAGGCCTGAAGGAAGGTAAAGGAGGAAGCCATGTGGATCTCTGTTCCAGGAGGAACAGCCAGTGCAAAAGTTCAGAGGCAGGAGCATCCTTAGTATATTAAAGGAACAAGCACAGTGCGACCAAAGAGGAGAAAGGGAATGGGGGGTGATAGAAGTAGCAGGGGAGATCATATAGGGCTTTGTAGACATGGTAAGGACTATGGCTTTTGCTTAGAGTGGAGTGGGTTTGGGAGGGTTTCAAGCAAAGATGGAACCTGGTCTCCCTTAGCCTCTGAAGGGTTGCTCTGGCTACTGCAGTGAGAATCACCCAGAGGCGGGGTTCCAGGTCAGGGAGAGAAACAAAGGTTGAAGCAGAGGAGAGGATACTGCAGTGATCCAGGTGTCAGGTGACAGTGGTCCAGCCCAGCCCGTAGCCATAGAAGAAATGAGTGGTCAGGTGTTTTGAAGGCAGATATGATGGGGTTGCCGATGGCTTGTATGAAGGATGTGAGCAAAGAGAGGAGTCAAGGTTTCTGGCCTGAGCAACTAGTCCGCACAGTGAGATGGGGAGACTGCAGAAGGAGCAGGTTTAGAGAGATAGATGAGAAGTTCCATCTTGGATATGAATTGTGGCTTCATAAGGGAAACTCAACTTGTCTGTCTTTCTCGCTGAGGTCTGTGGCTAACTTGGCACAGAAGTTTTCCAGTGGGGCAGGACAGCAAATCAAAAACCCACTTCCTGGGGGAAAATGAGGCTTGACCACAGAAAGACTTATACATAAATGCTCATAGTTTTATTCATAAGAACCAAAAACTAGAGACAACTCAAATGTCCATCAACAAGAGAATGGATAAGCAAATTATGGCCTTTCCATACAATGGAGTACTATGGAGAAGACAAATATGTACAACAACCTGGATGAATCTCAAATGCATTATGCTAAGCATGAGAAATCTTACACAAAAGAATATAAACTGTATTATTCTTTTTATCTGAAGTTCAAGAACAGGAAAACCTAAGCCAAAATCATTTCCTCTGGGGAGGGGGATGGGATTGACCAGGAGGGGCACAAAGACCTTTCTGGGGTGATGGAAATGTTCTATATTTTCATCTGGGTGGTGGTTACACAAGTATAGAAACGAGTTAAAAAAAAATTCATTGAACTGAATCCTTAAGATGTATGGATTTTACTGTGTGTAAATTAAACTTCAATTTTTTTAAAAAAGCACAATGAAAAGAAAATGACTGTTGGAATTGGGCTCTATTTGGAGCATTCAGCTCCTTATAACAGATCCTAAAAGGATGGAGTGGTGTGGAGGTACTTATGTCCTTTCTTTTCACCGCCCAACATCTGAAACCCCTCCTTACATTCAGAGGAACCCAGGATTGTGGACTTGCTTTCTCTGGTGACGAGGGTGCAGGCCCAGAACCAAGCTCAGCTCTCAGGAATATTTTCCCGAGCTCTGAGTCTGGGGTGAGGCCACAGAAAGCAGAACAGTTCAGAACATGGCCACAGTCAAAGACAGTGATGCCAAGCAGCAGCAGCGCCCAGCCACATTCCTCTCATGGTCAGTCCTTCTGATCAATCCTGTGAGTCACCCTGTAATCTTCTAATAAATTCCTCCTCTGCTCAGGCCACTCAGGGCCATTTCTGAGGTTTGAGACCAAATGCCCTGGCTGGTAAATGGTGTGTGCAAAGAGCCCAGGGCTGAGTGTCAGAGAGATCTGGGTGGTGTCATAAGTCACTTTGGTTCATCAAATCCTGCCACACCTGTGATCAGACAGCCAGAGGGAGCTTGTTCCATGACTAGCCCAGTTCATGAGGGGAAAGCCATAGGGCAGGGAATGCCCCTGGAAGGGTGAGGGAGCCGCTGAGGGCAGCTACAGGGCAAGCCGGCCAAGCCAGGGATTTTAGTTTCAGCTCTGTAGGTGAGGGCTGTGGTGCACCAGTCTTACTGGACTTAAGAGCAAGGCGGGGAAGTTTTCGGGGTTGACCTGAACCCCATAGAGCTGCATCTCCACAACCTAGGCTGAGCCTTAAGCAGGAGCAGTTTTCAAGGAGTAAGGGGCCCAGGACCCTGCGTAGGGAATGTCTCCTAAGAACAAAGCACAGCCTGGGCCTCAGGGAGTCCTCAGCAAGAGGAGGAGACTGAACCCAAGACGTGAAATGCGCCTTAGAGCTCACAGGTGCATGCATACGTGTGCACACACACAAACCACATGTACACACAGATTAGCCTCCTCGAAAAGAAACGTAGGAGGGCCGGCCCCTTGGCTTAGCGGTGAAGTGCGTGCGCTCTGCTACTGGCAGCCCAGGTTC